>NC_089585.1:13595348-13784693 GCF_019320115.1 Miscanthus floridulus | reverse complement strand
CGCCCTCGCTGTAGGCGTGGCTATTGTCGCGGCGTTCCGCATCACGGTAAGCCACCTACTCCGATTTCAGCATCTTGGATTCGCCGATTTGAGCATCGCTGAACTCTGAATTTGAACTCGGGCGGGTGTGCATCGGCTGGTTCTTGCAGCGTGACCTCAGCAACCGGAGAGGAGGCTGCGACAATAAACCGATTGCGCGCTGGGCAAAGTTCTTGGAGTTGATGGAGCATCCTCCTCTCAACTGCAACTACAAGTGTCTGCTTGGTGCGCCGAAGCGAGGACTGGAGTGGATCTTAAGCAAGTAGATACTCCGTCAGATGAAAGCCACCTGCGTAGGAGCTACGAAGGGTTCGAGCTGACTGCTGATATGTATCTTAGGTTCATTTAGAGTCTGTGTTATACATGATGACTCTATTATCTATATCTGCATGAGCATGGCAGACATTCAAGGAGCAAGTTAGTTATAGCAACTTCAGTTTGATCTGGTTTTATGTGCTTTTCCATTACCAATTCAGTGGTTTTTCAACATGGTATCTACAAATTATAAAATAAATAAATAAAGGGTAGAGTGTACGAGGATCTTTACCAATATTTGAGTACGAAGGAAGGAGAGAAGGATATTTATAGGATGGCTAGGGTTCGTGAGAGAAAGACAAGGGACTTCAACCAAGTTAAGTGCATTAAGGATAAAAGTGAGCATTTCTTGGTGAAAGAGGATGAGATCCAACATCGATGGCAAGAGTGGTAGTACCCAGTGCAGAGAGCTCCCGCTCTGTGTGGGTCTGGGAAAGGGTGTCAGTGGCAAGCCTTACCCTCGCCTGTGCAATGCGAGGACACCGCGACTCGAATACGGGACCTTCCGGTCACAGGCGGTAAGACTCTACCGCTTGCACCAGGCCCGCCCTTCGACATCGATGGCAAGCGTATTTTGACAAATTGTTCAATGGTAAGAATACGGACATAACCTTTCAGTTGGATGACTCTTTTGATGACACCAATAGACGCTTTGTGCGGAGAATCCAAGAATCTGAGGTCAGAGAAGCGTTGAAAATGATGAAATGAGGTAAGACGATAGGACCGGATGGTATCCTAATCGAGGCGTGGAGATCCCTCGGGGGCATAGCTATAGTATGGCTAACCAAGCTGTTCAACCATATTTTTCGATCGAACAATATGCCTGACGGGTGAAGGAGAAGTATATTGGTATCGATCTACAAGAATAAATGGGACATTTAAAGTTGTACTAATTACCGGGGAATTAAGTTGATGAGCCATACTACGAAGCTATGTGAGAGAGTTATTGAGCATCGCTTGAGAGCAATAATGCAGGTCTCTATGAACCAATTTGGTTTCATGCCCGGAAGATCAACCATAGATGTCATTTTCTTAATAAGACAAGTTATGAAGCGGTATACGGAGAAGAAGAAGGACCTACACATGGTTTTTATTGACTTGGAGAATGCTTATGATAAAATACCAAGGAATGTTATGTGGTGGATGATGAGGACATCGCCACGGTGGACACACTGACGCCATGGTCTTCCCCAAGTTCCAATTCGTTCCCAACTCAGCTGCCACGTCGCCCTCGGATTCAGCAGACACGTCGTCACTGTTTCGGTCATAACTTCCTCATACGATATCGAAATGGGCCGTTCTTGGATGCGTTGGAAAGGGGACGACGACGCCGTCATTTTGGATCTGGTCCCAGCTCCAGAAGATCCGTGGATCATTCTGTGTGACCACGACAATGTGCTGCGTCACCTATTTGGGCCAACTTGGCCATGTATCGTGTCGGGCCTTAAGCCCAAGTTGTGGGCGCCCAACCCCTGGCCGTCCCCAACCCTAGGTCGAGTCTTAGACTATAAACACAGCCGCCGTCGCTGCTACACAATTGGGTTTTGTTTAGAGTTTAGTTTTCCATCGAGAAACTGAATATTGAATCGTTCATTGTAACTGTGGTGACAAATCCTTTTACAGTGATCCAGGGCCCTCGTTCTTGATCTCCTCCACTGTATCGATTAGTCCTTTGGAACCGAGTTCTTGAATCCTCTATTGATATCCGCGTCATTCATATTTGCAATTTCAGATTGCGTGTTTTACCTTCTTGCTTGTGCTCTTCGATTCGCTTGCAGGAAAAGCCTTCTTGGCGAGGTCAATCAAGTTGTGCTTGGTTGATAACCAATGGAGCAGTGGTGTAATGGTTGCAGAGTTCGAATCGTGTCTGATTTGAAGCCGGATCGCCAACATCGAGATCTCCACAAATCGAACTTACCGGCTACCTCTCGGAAGATCAGGCCTGTACTCATCAATTGGTATCAGATATTTCAGGTTTACCGCGAAGTATAATCTCGTTTGCCTTAGATTCATATTTGTTCATTACCTAGAGTCCACAAAAAGCTCAAAAATATTTCAATTTCCGCTGTCCTATCGCCCTTTGTGCCTTTGCAATTTTGTTTTAGATTCGTGTTGTTGAGTTTGTGTCCGTGGTCGAGTCTTGTTGCTGGTTTAGGATTGTGTTCGTGGTCGTAGTTCAATCGCCCGTTGCTGTGATTTTATTTTCCACCGCTATCCCATCCACCGTTCCCAAACAACAAGTCGAAGCCACCACATTACTCGACTTGCCCCGCTAGCCGCCTTGTGTAACTTCTCGTCGTCGTGCAAACCCTAGATAGGTTGTCAGCCGCACTTATTTTGCCTGCATCGCAGCCCTCCTTACATCATCAGGCGAATACCTACTGCTGTGATCGGTGTTAGAGTTTAGGGACGCTTTGCCCTAACTGCCGCCGCCGTGTTGTGTCTCCTGGAAAACATACCTTGAGATACCTTCGGTAAAACAGGCATAACTTTTCGCTCGTTTATCAGAAAAATCTAAAATTTTTTCAGCAGCTTCTTGACACCATTTGGACCCGACCCAAACTCGGCTTCGCCCTGTTTGGTTTCCTCAGAATTGCCAAAAAAATTCGGTAAAATATAAAAAAAATTGTTAAAGTTTTTGCACGCTTTTCAGAGAACGTGCTGAATTTCTGTAGACCACATCCCACCTCAGTTGTAGGTGTCAATTTTTGTGGTTGCATCTTTTGTGATCCTTGTTCAGAGAAAAGTATAAAAAAATAGTGAAAAAAGTTTGTTTCCTACTAGTGCCTTTTGGAAAAATCCGAGAAAAATTCAGGAAAAAGGAGAAATCCAGGCTATTTGCTTGTTCTGTGAGTTCTTTCGATCGTCCTTTGTTTTCACCTTATTGCGCTACGTCTCGACACGTCTTAGCCAGCACCTGTGATTTGTACTTTGGATCCGGATTGAACAATCGCTACTTTGCACTCGTTAATTGCTAATCCTTGTTGTCATATTGTGTGCCTATCCATAGCTCCACACATTCTTCTGTCAGCACAGGTTCATCTTGCAACTGTTACCCACGCTCAACAACAGATTGCTTCGCCACTTTGGTTTTGCTCCTGTTTGGCGTTGGTAAGAATACAGGCAAGACGGTGGTAAGCCACTTGTGATTTTGCATTCCACTTTTATCACCATCACCACCACTTGTTTCCTTTTAGTTGATAGGGACAATACTTTGGTGTTGTCTTTTTCTATCTTCTAACCATGGCAGAAACTTCGACGGACTTCAATGAGTGCGTGTCCAAGGGCGAGCTTGCAACGTTCATGACTGAACAACGCAATTTTATGACCGAGCTGACGCGCAACGTGAACAATCTGGTCACCCGCATTGAACAGCTTGAGCAACGCCCTCCACCTTATCATGCTGATGATGAAGATGCGGATGCTTTTGGTGATGAAGATGCGTATGCTGACGGTGGTGCCCGTCGCCGCCTCAACTTCAATCGTCGCGGTATGGCAGGTAATAATCATGGTAATAATGATCCTTTTACTAAAATTAAATTTAGTCTACCACCTTTTGCTAGTAATATTGATCCAGAGGCATATTTAGATTGGGAGCTTGCTGTTCAACAAAAATTTGATTCTCATAATGTTCCTGCTGAGCATAGAGTTAGACTTGCTACTAGTGAGTTTACTAATTTTGCTTTGTTCTGGTGGAGTGATCTTTGCAATGCCAATAATGCTGCTGCTGTGCCTCAAACTTAGAATGTTTTAAAGCAACGTATGACATCTCGTTTTGTTCCTCCTTATTACCAACGTGATTTACGTTTGAAACTATAAACTTTAAAACAAGGTGATAAAGGAGTAGAAGCATATTATCAAGAATTGCTTATTGGTTTAGCACGTTGTGGTATAAATGAAGATGATCATGATGCTAGTGCTAGATTTTTTGGTGGTTTAAACCATGATATACAGAACATACTTGATTACAAAGAATGGCGCAATTTTTTCTAATTGTATCATCTTGCTATTAAGGCCGAACGAGAAGTACAGGGACGCAAACAACACCAGCCTTTCAGGTCTAACAATGGGAGAAATTTTCAGCAGCGTTCCGAGCCAGAGACGCCCAAGCTTCCTGTTGCACCACAGCCATCTACACCTCCATTTTCTTTCGGGGTAAGTAAATTGTCTAATGTGCAGTTTCCACAGCTGAAGAAAGGTGGCACTCCGGGTGCTTCTACTAGCTCCTCCTCGTCCAGCTCTAAAATCATTTGCCACCGATGCAAAGGCATGGGACATGTCATGAAGGAATGCCCCAGTCGTCGCGCTTTCATTGCTATCGAGGATGGATATGTAAGTGCTAGTGATGTTGAAGATGATTTAGCCCTTGCTGCTAACATTGATGCAGATCCCACCGAGGGCGATCAAGACAAGGAGGCCATCACCATTGACTCCGTGGCTGCTGCCGCAGACTACCCTAGCCTTCTTGTGCAGCGTGTGTTGAGTACACGTGTGGGTCATGAAGAAGAGATGAAGATCCAACGCCACAATTTATTCCACATGTATCTCATTGTGCAGGGTTGTTGTGTTCTCACTATCATTGATAGCGGGAGTTGCAACAACTTGGTGAGTTCAGATTTGGTTGACAAGCTTGTTTGACCACACGACAACATTCGTATCCATATAAACTTCAATGGTTCAATAATAGTGGTAAGACTAAGATAACTAAATCAGCACGCATTAGCTTTTTCACAGGCTCTTATCATGATACTGCTGATTTTGATGTTGTCCCTATGCAAGTTTGTTCCATTTTGTTAGGTCGCCCATGGGAATTTGATAATGATGCTTTACACCATGGTAGAACTAATACATACACTATCATACACAAGGACAAGAAAATTACATTGCTGCCTTTGTCTCCTACGGATATTATTAAATATGCTAATGAGATCAAAAATAAACCTCCAACAGATATTGCTAAAAATAATGGGATTAAGTTAAAAGGAGGTGCTTTTCTTGCTACAACTCCTGCTACTGCTGAGTTATGTGATAATCTTGATGCACCATGTTATACTATATTTTGTCAACCTTTTATGTCTAGTGCATTGCCTGCTGTCACTAACCTTTTGCAGGAGTTCACTGATGATGGGATGGAGTCGAGGACGACTCCAATTCTACAAGGAGGGGATGATGAGGACATCACCAAGATGGAGTCGAGGACGACTCCAATTCGAGAAGGGGAGGATGATGAGGACATCGCCACGCTGGACACACCGACGCCATGGTCTTCCCCAAGTTTCAATTCATTCCCAACTCAGCTGCCACGTCGCCCTCGGATTCAGCAGACATGTCGTCACTGTTTCGGTCATAACTTCCTCATACGACATCGAAATAGGCCATTCTTGGATGCGTTGGAAAGGGGACGACGACGCCGTTGTTTTGGATCTGGTCCCAGCTCCAGAAGGTCCGTGGATCATTCTGTGTGACCACGGCAAGGTGCTGCGTCACCTATTTGGGCCAACTTGGCCATGTATCGTGTCGGGCCTTAAGCCCAAGTTGTGGGCGCCCAACCCCTGGCCGTCCCCAACCCTAGGTCGAGTCTTAGACTATAAACACAGCCGCCGCCGCTGCTACACAATTGGGTTTTGTTTAGAGTTTAGTTTTCCATCGAGAAACTGAATCGTTTATTGTAACTGTGGTGACAAATCCTTTTACAATGATCCAGGGCCCCCATTCTTGATCTCCTCCACTGTGTTGATTAGTCCTTTGGAACCGAGTTCTTGAATCCTCTATTGATATCCGCGTCATTCATATTTGCAATTTCAGATTGCGTGTTTTACCTTCTTACTTGTGCTCTTCGATTCGCTTGCAGAAAAAGCCTTCTTGGCGAGGTCAATCAAGTTGTGCTTGGTTGATAACCAACGGAGCAGTGGTGTAACGGTTGCAGGGTTCGAATCGTGTCTGATTTGAAGCCGGATCGCCAACGTCGAGATCTCCACAAATCGAACTTACCGGCTACCTTTCGGAAGATCGGGCCTGTACTCATCAGTGGACTTTGAACAAACATAAAGTCTCAACGAAGTACATCGGACTTATTAAGGACATGTACAACAATGTTGTGACTAGTGTTCGAACAAGTGATGGAGACGTGGATAACTTTCCGATTAGGATAGGACTACATCAAGGATCAGCTTTGAGCCCTTATCTGTTTGCCTTAGTGATGGATGAGGTCACACGGGACATACAAGGGGACATCCCTTGGTGTATGCTTTTCGCGGATGATGTAGTGCTAGTTGATGAAAGCTAGACATGAGTGAATCAGAATTGGAGTTATGGCGGGAGACTTTGGAGTCCAAATGTTTTAGACTCAATAGAACTAAAACTGAGTATATGAGATGTGACTTCGACACTACTACTCGGAAGGAGGAAGATATTAGTTTGGAAGGTCAAGTAGTGCCTAGGAAGGATATCTTTCGATATTTAGGATCAATGCTACAGAGAGACGGGGATATTGATGAAAATGTTAGCCATAGAATCAAAACAGGGTGGATGAAGTGGCGCTAAGCATCTGGTATTATATGTGACAAAAGGGTACCACAGAAGTTAAAAGGCAAGTTTTATAGGACGACGATTAGACCTGCTATGTTGTATGGTGCAGAATGTTGGACTACGAAAAAATGACATGTTCAACAGATAAGTGTCGCGGAAATGTGTATGTTGCGTTGGATTTGCGGTCATACAAGAAGGGATCGAGTTCAGAACAATGATATACGTGATAGATTAGGGGTAGCACCAATTGAAGAAAAGCTTGTCCAACACCGGTTGAGATGGTTTGGACATATCCAACGGAGACCTCCGGAGGCACCGGTGCGTATTGGAATCCTAAGTCAGGATAATAACGTGAAGAGAGGCAGAGAAAGATCGAAATTGACTTGGGTAGAAGCAATAAAAGGAGACTTGAAAGGATGGAATATATCCAAAGACTTAGCCTTAGATAGGAGTACTTGGAAAACAGTTTTTCACGTGCCTGAGCCTTGATGGCTTCTGCTGGGTTTCAACCCTAGCCTACCCCAACTTGTTTGGGACTTAAAGGCTTTGTTGTTGTTGTTGCTGCTGCTGCTGTTGTTTGAACGTTTTTAAAGAAAGGGTTGCCATAGCTGGGATCTGTCATTGTGAGAGTTGAAGTTCAGAGCAGAAAAGGTCCGGTACATTTTATTGGAACAATCTAATAGACTTATAGACTACATATCTGTAGCCTTTGATGGACTTTACTTACAAATATTCAGAAGTCTAATAGATTAGCATTGTATAACATCAGATTTCCACTAATCACCAACAATTCACAAATCCAGAATTCCACAGGCATACAATGAGGCAAGATTATGGTGAAAACCAACACTAAAATCCTAACGGGTGAAGGAAACATTAATATTTTCAAACAGACACTATAAAAAATGAGAAGCCCTTAAATGGACATGGAGGAACTCACGCATGTAAGTGCTTGCTCCTGCATTTCGCGGGTGTGAAATGAGCTCCTTCCCTACATTGTCATTTCCTTCCCCTGAAACTTTACTGTGTCGATCGACAGTTTGTCTTAAAGAACTCGCTGCTTTCTCTGCAGGGAAGGTGTCTGAACTTGGATTGCTGAAGCTTGGAAATTTATCTTCTTGCTTCTTGGCCACCTTCTGCCCAAAGAAAATGCTCATATCAATGTCACTCTGAAGGTTCTTGGTCTGAAATGGGTTCGATAATTCAATTTTATTGCCAAACATATCTGAAACAGGCTGCTGCATGTGAATTTCATCTCCAAAAACAGGATTCTCAGGTCCGTGATAAATAGAATGAACTTCTGAAGTAGGCCTCTTTTCAGCTGACTCCACAGTTGGATACATGCTCAAATCTGGAGCAGCATTGAAATCCTTATCGTATCATGGTGCAACTCGACTGATCAGTTAGTTCAGTGGTACACTTTACATGGAAAGTATGAGAATCCCAAATTCCCAATCAGAAAATTTCTCCTTAAGGGCCCGTTCGTTCCAGCTAATTGGAAGGTTATGTAAATTGACTAACGATTCCAGCCGGGAATTCTTCCCGGTGAACATTCCGGAGGAAGCGAACGGGCCCAGTGATAAATGACAGCTTGGTTCTCGAGTTCTTGGCTGCCCAGTAACACTTTGCGACTAATAACTTGTCTCAAGTTTCTTCTGAGGTTCTGTTTCTTTCCTATCAAACTTTTCTGGATTGTTAATTAGTGACCTCCCATGAAGATGTGCATCCATGTCTAGAATATATCCAGCTTATCCGATCTTGCTTACTGGCCTGCAGCAGATGAGCATGGTTTTTCACTGCAAAGAACAATTTTGAAAGGATCAGCAACAAATTCCTAATAATTTTGCATGACATAAGAACAATAAGGATTCAGGACCTAGAGCCCACTCAGACACAGTTACAAATACATCCTCCGATACCTTATTGGGCTCCATCTTTTCTCCCTATTCGCTTGGCTGATAAGCCATGGCTGAAAGTACCGTTGGCTGATTTGTTGTGAGAGAAAAATACTGTTTGTTGGCTGAAAAAGTACGGCTTATAAGCCAAGCGAACAGGGCGATGTCAAAAGACCAAGCAGATGGACCAAAAGTGTTATTTGAATTGGATATTTTCTTACTTGGTGGGTGGCTGACAAGAATGAAAGAAACATCAGAAGTATTGTATTACCATAATATGCACGAGGCTTCATTATGCTTTACCTTTCCCACTTTGAAAAGTTCAGTGCCCTCATCATGCATCAATGAATGATCAGAAAAGAGATCATGTGAAGAAGGAATTGCTATAATGAAAGTTGAAACACAATTTTTTCAGAGCAGAAAAAGGGTAGTCATAATTTAGTAACAGTGAGACAAAGTATGCAATGGAATCATACTGTTAGGTGACTTAGTCCATAACATAACAAAAGAGTACAAAGAGAACCCACCATTAATTCCAAGAATCTCATATACTCCTATGTATATCAGAACATAAACTGGCATGATCCGACCGAATATCGAAAATGTTGCTGGAGCGAAATATGCACGAAGATCAGAAACCGACTGCGCTGTTGAATCTGTCTCATACAGATGATGGCTATGCGAGCATGAAATGAAATTTACACGGCAAAAGATTCACGCAATATCAAACACTGTTTACATGGGGGGAAAGAGATCTCAGTACATAGGGTACACCAACACACAACGATGCATGTAATCGAGCTCAGCCCCGCTTGACGGGATCGAAGTTAGAGACGGCGACGACGGCGCCGACGATGGCGACGAGCACGACCCCTCCGGAGACGATGCTGAGGAGGAAGTTCTTGAGCGATGGCGAGATCCCCGGCGCGGCCTCCGCGACCTCGGGAAGCACCAGCGCCGCCGCCACGGCAGCAGCGGCCGCCCACTCCTTGGCCGGGTGCTGCTTCTGCGCGGACGCCCGGACGACGGCCATCCTGGCCGACCGGCGGGGCGCGACGACCCGGAGCGACGACGCGTTGCTGCCGGCGTAGAGGGGCTTCCCGAGCCCCTGGGCCACGGACAGAGACGCCGCGACGGCGGTGGCGGCCATGGGGGCTTGGGCTCAGGCGCTTGCTCTGAGACGTGTGCGGATGTGTGATGGCAGGAGCGGCTGGCCGGGGGAGAGGGACACAGATATGTAGATAGGATGAGCTGGAGGGGCGCCAGGTCAGCCTGCTCGTCTGACGTGGGTGGCCACCCTCGCGCCAAGTGACCGCGCAGGATAAGGTCTTATCGCGACCCGGTGCGTGTGCGTAGTTGGAGAATGGAGATGACAAGCCGTAACGTAGAGCCAGGCCAAACAATCAAAACGCAGACCCACCCAAATGTAACCAAATGTTAGCGGCATGTTACAAGATTGTTAAAACACAGCTACACGTAATGACCGTTCTAGAGTTTGAATGCCAACCATTGTTCAGTCCGGTCTGGTTTTGTGTGCATTTGCGATACCAATTCACAGGGTGTTCGGATCCAGGGAAAGTTCAGTCTGTGTCTTATCAAATATTTGGATGTTAATTAGGAGGACTAAACATAAGTAAATTATAAAACCAATTGCACAGATGGAGATTAATTTACGAGACAAATCTATTAAGCTTAACTAACCCATTATTAGCATATGTTACTGTAGCAACACGTTGTTAAATCATTAGCTAATTAGACTAAATAGATTCGTCTCACTAATTTGTTACAATCTGTGTAATTAATTTTATAATTAATCTTGTATAATACTCCAAATTAGTATCAAACATCCTATCAGTCGTTTTCAACATGGTTATATATAAAACAAAATGGTTACCTTTTTTCTCTTTCAAAAAGGGTTGGCATAGTCCTATAGAAAAGGGGGGGTTGGCATAGCAGGGACCTGTAAATGGTGAGAGTTGGAGTTCAGAATAGAAAAGGTCCGGTGAATCTGATTGCTACATTTCTGTAGCTTTTGACGAACTTTACTTACAATATAAAGAAGTGTAATAGATTAGCATTGCATAACATCAGATGACCCTCCCAGAATCACTAACAACCAATAATTCGCAAATCCGGATTTCCACTGGCATACAATGACGCGAGATTATGGTGAAAACCAACACTAAAGAAATAATGGCTGAAGGAAACATTAAAATTTTCAAACAGACACTACAAAAGAGCGAGGTGCCCTTAAATGAGGGTACGGACACGGAGGAACTCCTTAGACGCATGTAAGTGCTTGCTCCTGCATTTCACGGGCGTGAAATGAGTTCCTTTCCTACATTGTCATTTCCTTCCCCTGATGCCCTGATGTGAATCTGCATGAATAAATGTTGTATAAACTTTAATTTCTGATTTCATGACTCATGCTCAAGTCATTAAAAACACGAGAAGACTGAAAATGGAAAGTCCATTCCGGCTGTTTACCTGTTAGACGCTTTTTGGAAGGACATGAGATCCATCCTCCACTATCCTAAAGTTTGCATCCTGTATAAAAAGCATATTTGAACTTAATAATGTGGAGAAAGAGTGCGAGCAGAATATAATATTCATAATAAAAGGCTGGCAGCAACATTTGATAAGTTTGCCACAACAATTATGCACCAAATGAAGTTGCACGCACGAAAGTATCTTTTGGAATTCCTACCATTTTCAAAATGACACAATAAAACAGCATTTTTCCTTAGGACAGGTGTAGTTCAGAATATTCAAAAAGTAGGGGGAAAAAGCAATACAGAATTATGACGACCTGGCTGGTCTAGACTATATTACCTTATCTAGCTTGTCCTTCATCGGTGTAGGCACCACTATCTTCTGAACACAAAGCCGCCGGAGAACACGTTGTTCAAGCATAAACTGATACTGAACATCACTGTTGTCAGGTGACACGCTCGCTACGATCTTCTTCTCAATCCCCATCTCCTCTAAATAGAAGCAAACATATTAATCACATGGTTGTTGTTTTTTCCTTTTTGAGTTGACATACGAAAGAGAACAGGCAATTGGGGAATGAACGACGAACCTCCAATGAAAGGAGACTGGAACATAGCATTTAGTTTAGAATGATCTCCAACATCGTGAATCTTGTTTCTCGAATGCATCGTAGCATCGAAGCTAACACCAGGATTATCTCTAGTGATGGACAATGAGAGAAACTCCAGTAAATATATGAAACAAACAACACTTTAGAAGAATGACAATTGAGGAGCACACTACTTACATCTTTTCCCTCTTTACAGGTATGACATGATTACGAACTTGGAACAATTCTGCTGCGGTTCCTTGAAGACAGCTTAAGTTTGCAGGAATTTGTGTTGGTACTGCTGAAGTTTTCTTCTGTGCTTCAGAACAATTGAACGCTTCTGAGCCATCAGAACTTGTTTCAGTCCCATTAATCTCATTCCTGTGATCTGCAGAGAGCCGACATGTTTCTGTCAATATCTTAGTATCTGGTTTCTCAGACGCCTCAATCTTGACTTGATTCTTATCACTATCTTTTCTTGCAAGCACACCACTGAACTCAAGACCAGCCTGAAAAGTGCCATTGCAAACATAGCTATCCGCCCAAAACGTGTTTGGTTCTGACTCCTGGAAATTGAAATCAGGACTGAACCCGTGCCTGAATGAATCCCTGCCAGAAGGCTGTGAGCATGTACTGTCTCGATCGACAGTTTGTCTTACAGAATTCGCTGCTTTCACTGCATGGAAGGTGTCTGCACTTGGAAATTTATCTTCTTGCTTCTTCTCCACCTTCTGTCCAAAGAAAGTGCTCATATCAATGTCACTGTGGAGATTCTTGGTCTGAAACGGGTTTGATAATTCAATTTTATCATGAAACATATCTGAAACAGGCTGTTGCATGTGAATTTCATCTTCAAAAATAGGCTTCTCAGGTCCATGATAAATAGAATGAACTTTTGAAGCAGGCCTCTTTTCAGTTGACTCCACAGTTTGATACATGTTCAAGTCTGGAGCAGCATTGAAAGAAGATTTATCCTTACGAATCATGGTGCAACTCGATTGATCAGTCAGTCCAGTGGTACTCTTTAAATGGGAAGTAGGAGAATCCCAATCAGAAAATTTCTCATTAAGTGATAAGCGACAGCTTGGTTCTCGAGTTCTTGGCTGCCCAGTAACACCTTGTGACCAATAATTTGTCTCAAGTTTCTTCTGAGGTGCTGTTTCTTTCCTATCCAACTTTTCTGGACTTTTAAATAGTGACCTCCCATGAAGAGGTGCATCCATGTTTGGAATATCCAGCTTATCCAATCTTATATGAAACTCATCATTCTCGTTCATCTCATTCTTCATTGATGGTGATGGTTTCTTGCACGTTCTATCCTTCATTGCTTTGATCCCAAAAAAGGGGGGAAAGATCAAGATATAGCTTTTGCATATATAATCTCTGGTCCGCTAGGAAATGCACCCTATAAAGACTAGAGTCTAGTCTTTGATGAGATAAAGGAAGTCAATATTAAAAATGACTGACCTGCAGCAGATGTGCAAGATTCTTCACTGCAAAGAACAATTTGGAAAGGATCAGCAACAAATTCCTAATAATTTTGCATGACATAAGAACAATAAGGAATCAGGAGCCTAGAACTCATTCAGACACAGTTACAAGTAGATCCTCCAATACCTTATTGGGCTCCGTCTTTTCTCTGAATCATCGGCCATGTCAAAAGACCAAGCAGAAGGACCAAAAGTGCTATTTGAGTTGGATATTTTCTTACTTGGTGGGTGCCTGACAAGAATGACAGAAAGATCAGAAGTATTGTATTAACAGAATATGCATGAGGCTTCATTAGTTCATTATGCTTACCTTTCCCACTTGAAAAGGTCAGTGCCCTCATCATCCCTCAATGAATGATCAGAAAAGAGATCGTGTGAGGATGGAATTTCTTCAATGAAAATTGAAACACAAAGATTTCAGACCAGAAAAAGGCTAGTCATAAGTTAATAGCGGTAAGACAAGTATGCAATGCAATCATACTGCTAGGTTGACTCAGTCCACAACTTAAAAAAAATACAAAGAGAATACACAACTAATTCCAAGAATCTCATAGATATCAGAACAAAAACCGAACGACATGAATGAAGAACACCATTTTACAAGTATGCTAGGTGATGGACTAGTGGCTGATGAGCTAAGAACTGGTGACGCAAGTTTCAAACCCAAGTGTGGCACCTGGTGCACAAATCCAATGACTAATTCAGCTGCCAATATATTTCCGAAAAAGCATTTCAGAGATATCACAAGAAAAGAAGAACTGCATGATTGTGGGACACTGATTTACAGCCTACTTCAACCATGCTAGGTGGGGTCTGTTGCTGATGAACTAAAAAAAGGTAAGGCAAGTTTTCAAAAGTTTGGCAACATACCGGAGATAAGTAATGTTCTACTAGTATTGAGAACCTAGGAGAGATGAAATCTTGATTACTTCAGCATCACAGAATAATTGCACACTAGCTAGAAATCAATTGATAAGGTTGAGCAAAAATAACAGGGAATGCCCACTTTTTTTCATTACAAGAATGTCACTGATCTGTGAGATATGGGAAACAAAGAACATAGACAAAACTCTAACCTGTATTCTCAAATACTGTGCCAGATCTTGTTGAGTTTCTGCAAGAAAAACTATATTATTTGTATCCCATGGAACATGTGAGGCCTATTAGTCAAGCCTATGTATATGTGGAGGAGTAACCTTCGCTCTGGAGAGTATCCATCTTTAAATCCATAGCCACTTATATCAAAATGTTTCTCTCTTTGAGTAGGAAGATGATCCTCTGAATTAAATTGATCCATCCTCCAGAGTCCATCATAATTCTCATCAGCAAGATTGCCATCTGATCTACTATGCTTTGCTGTTCAGAACAAAAAAAGTAGAATCACGAACATATAGAGTAATATTTTCTTAGGCCACAAAACCTGTGTTGTCACTCATGAGACTTCATAATAAGATGGTACAGCAGAACTTACATTGCCAATCTTTTTCAGCTTGAGGTTCATAAAACATGTCCTCGTCCTCAACATAGAGGTCAGCATTGAGGCTCTTAGATGAATCCGGTAAATAACAGTTAAACTGTTCCCTCCTTTCATAGCCAGTTTCCTCCAATATGCTGCCCATTTTGGCTGACGGTCTTCGCTCCTTCAGCATCTTGATACTGGTAATCGAATCCTGTTAAAAGTGGTACATGAAAAGTATTTGCATTATTACATTGAAATGTCCAATTCAATTAACATCTGGATTCCATAAGAAATTGGTTCCGAATTTGTCATATAGTCTAATGAGAAATGACAATCGTATAAGCTCTATAAGAACTTTCCTCCAAGAAGTTTGGATCCACCTTAATTACCAAGACTACATATTTTTCCACAGGCATTAAGGGCCTGCTTGAATCACCTTTGGGTTATTATAATCTGGATTGCTAATGGGGTTATAATAATCTAGATTACAGATTGTAATAATCTGGGTTGTTTGGATCCCTGGATTAAGATTTGGGCTTTTGAGCACCTATAATCTCCTATCAGAAGGTTTGAGATGGATTATAGGATTCCAAAAATCTGTTGGTTGGATCACCTAGAGATTATGTTATCTGATTACTACAATCCAAAGGTGATCCAAACAGGCCCCAAACATCTCTTAAGATTCTTGCCTGCCTATCCTCCCCCTCCCCCCAAAAAAGAGAGAGACGATTTCAAGGAGTAAGGCATTTGAAACCTCACCAATGCCTTTGTGACATCAAATGGGATAGATCGCTTTGCTTTATGTAGGAACCGCGTGGGCTTTGGAGGTAAAGGTAAAACCCTGTGTAACCACATTAAATGCAATATAGTTTAGATTTGGATATAGCACTGCACCTGTGTGAAAGCCATGAGCATGACTTGTATCACATGATAAGAATGTTTGTTGTTCTCGAATGTTGAGACATTGTGGTTTACCTTAGTCCTTAGCTATAACCAATGTGGACAGATTAGACCCAAAAAAAAAAAAAAAAAAAAAAACTATCTGAACTGGACCAGTTGATTGTTATTCTCTGCCTTAAGGGTAAGATATGAATACTGATGGGCTTGATTTCAGCGACACAAAAGAGCCTCTGAGGATAATATCTTTAATTGCAAGAAATTTGTTCCTTGAGGCAAATAAAATAGGACTTGTCCCATGATTATGGCACTGTTTGCACCTATGGTTACATTGTTTTGGAGAAGTCTCAAACCAACCATTGAGAAATATCCACAAACAGAAACCATTTTCAGTAAAACTAAACACTGCTTATTATTTCAACTTCATCCCACCAGATTAACTTTATATAGATGAGATATTCATATTAGGGATTAGGCATGTACTACTTAATAGTTTAAGTTTTATCACTCAACCTTTTGGCTGGTCGCGGTGAATGTGGAGGTGTTTCCATCTTGATATGACCAAGGCCTGAAACAGAAGTAGATGGATATCTAATGAACCATTACAATATGTTGTTAAAAGAGAAAAAAAGGCAGTGAACTAAGGTTGATCAGGGACAATAATAACAACAGGTGGACCACAGAACTCATACAAACTTCACAACCAAAAACATTTGCTATCAAATCCTACTATGATGAATGAAACAAATGTCAACATAAGGATGCAGTTTAGGTGCAAATCCTTGCAGAATATACATGTAACAATACATCAGTATATTAAAAGATATACAAGCCCACCAGAATTTGAACTTTAACTGTGAAGTGATCTGCAAGCCTGCACAATATTTCTTCCAGTAAGCATAGCAAACTGTTCATTTTCATTTCACAACCACTAACAATGATAGGAAGTAAGCAGTTAAACAAATAACGATTGTTCTTGAATCCAGACAATATGTCATTGAGACATGCACCTTTAACAGAAAATGAAACATGAGGCTCATGGACAGGTCGAGCGGTCGACGTATTCTTTGATCCCTCGTAACTGACCAAATCAATAAGTGAAATTTCTGCAAGTACAAATCAAAGTCAAACCTGAGTTTCAATGATATATAACAAGTTGATCAATCTCAGCAATGCAACTTACAAATCAATACAAAGCAAAAATGATGTTTACAAATAAACTCTTCAATTCCACAGCTACAAACATCAACTGCTCCTTTCTCCACTAGTTCCAAGCAATAACTGCTAGCAAGACTAGGATTTCTACCGGACAAACTTTTATAACTTTGACCACGAATACATAAAGACTTACGCAGATTCATCACACACAATAGATTCATCATGAAAACTGATTTTATAATATATAATCATCATTTTTTTTTTAAGATTCATATTCTTATAGAAATTCCTAGTCAAAGTGTTGTCTCGTAGACCATGCAAATGTCCTAAATGTAATACATTTGTGATTGGATGGACTACTATTTAAAGATTTTTTTTCAAATAGTTGGACAGACTTAAGCGGTAATCAAATCAGTAGGAACAATACAGATGATTTGTAATAGTGAAGGAAACATCACCACTTTGGAGTTCCAGATTTTGATTTTTCTGCCTGGTGCTATAGTTTATGGATGGGGACATTTTACAACCAAGAGGATCTTCATGATGATTAACAGCTGCTGCAACATCTTGATGACCGAAGGGTGAAGACAATCTGCCAATCCACAATACTGACATTTCATAAAACAGGCCAAATGCAGGCACATTCTTACCATACTGTGTGGAGATACTGACCTTGGCTGAGAGCCTGCAGAATAGAAGAGAATTAATAATTTATGATAAACTTTAATGTAACCAAAGGGCTCGTTACACACTTCACAAACTAATCTTATCATAAAAGCTCATTCTTATTTTAGCAGCAAAAGATTCAACAGAGGAAGACATATATCTACAACTACCTCCAGTACAAATTAGATGCCATCCTATAAACTGTCCAGCCAACCTTTTAAAATTTAGGCTATGAACTATTTTGGGGAAGAAAAAGTTCATCCAACATTTTTTAGTACCTTTTGCTACCATGTTAAATACAGAGATAGGAAAAATTGTTGATGAAAATTACTTTCTGAAAACCACAACAGATTCCTATTCAACATGTAGAAGAGACTGGAGGGACCGAGGGAGTAACTAGTCTGTTAATTTTATGGACACATATGTTGTTGCCAAAGTGCCTACGTCGAAAATTTGAAATACCGTATGCACAAGAAAGTAGTATATTCTTAATTAGTTTACTTGACTGTTTGTACAGAAATAGCACCCTCACCTGCTTCCGTCATGTTGATATTGCATAAAGAAGTGATCTTCATCGCCTCTTTAGGAGAAGCATCTGAAAGAGTGCAATCCACTTGTGGAATAGCTCCTTCTATATCTGATATGGTAAGAAAACAATTATACAAAAAAATCTGTCAAGAGTGAATGAGTGATGTTACTTGTTCTACTTAGCCAGACATTACAGATATAATGCTAGAAGGGTAAAGTGATGAACCACAGAAAATAAAGTGCTCCACTGAGACCTAAAAGTTCAAAAGGATATAGGAAACTTACTTGTGGATCCATTATGATGATTATCTGGAGTTGCCAGATCATTGATGTTTAGAACATCAAGTGATCGATACTGTTGATCATGTGAAGCTTGACCCCCTGCCACGCCATCCTGGTACTGCAGCTCTGGTCGCTGCTGTTGCCGTCGCTTTTGTTCAAAGTACTGCCTCTGTCTGCCACACATTTGTTTGATCAGGGACGATGCTCAGTTCTATCGGTGTAAAAAAAAAAAAGAGTAACACCACAGTATGAACTTTTACTAACTGAAATCAGTGAAAGTACCAAAATTACCTGCTCTGTGTTGACTTCCTGGACTGCTCGTTTCAGAGCCAGGCCAAACAAGCAGAACGCAAAACCACCCAAACATAACCAAATGTTAGCAGCATGTTACATATTGTTAAAAACACAGCTACACATAATGACCATTCTAGAGTTTGAATGCCAACCATCAACCGCCATTTATAAAATTGAAGCACAAAACAGTCGAAATCGTACTGTTTACCCAGATTAAGTGCCGTGAACCGTGAAGTATAACACAAATTTAAGGTGGAAATGTGGATACTCACGGCGTACACCTTCCTCCTCGAACCGCCCATCCATTGCAGCATCGCGAGCAAGCGGTGAGAAATCCCGCAACTGCGAAATCAGCACGCGGAACAAACTCAGACCACGAAATTTCAGAGGTTAAATGATCCAAATGAAGGGGCGGACCCAGTAAAGGGCGTGATTGTACACATGTAAACCCGATAGTTTTTGCAAAAATAAAAACAATCGAAGCATACGCTGGTAATTAGCTCAGATAGGAATGCAAATAGCCAAATAGCTTAGGTTAGGGTTTGTGTGCTCGGTTTCGCACAGCAGGAAGGGAAAATAAGGGATGGGCATACCTGGTGTGGTGGGTGCTCGTCGCCGGCGTAAGGCCCGACGAAGACCTTGGCACCTGGCGTAGGGAGGCGCAGGCGCGTCGATCGCCCCGTCGTCGCCACTAGAGAGAGCGCGCGCGCAAGCGGAGTGAATTAGTGCAAGGGAGAAGAGAAAGGCAGTGGTGAACGCAGTCCGGTCCTGTACAAATTTGCCGGGGCCTGGAGCAGGCCTGAATGCTACTTTTAGTTCTGATCCGGGCAGCCTGTCGAGGCCCAGGCGCCCAGCCGTCCAAAACATGTTGCCTTTTACTGCCTCGAGTTTGAATTTTTTTTATTGTTTTTTTTTTATTTTTTCCTCATTAATTTTTTTGTAACTTATTTAATAAAAAATATACGGCTATTTATTGTTATAAATATTTTTATTTTCTATAATATGAATAAATGAAAAAAACTAAATATTGTTAATTGTGCATTTTTCTGTCATGAGCATTCTCAAGCCGAGCACCAACAAACATAAATTTTCTATGGTTGTCTGACTAGAAAAAACCCATCAACTTTACAGGCGCCTTTTCCATGCAAATTGGGTACTCCAATCAAATAAGCTATAGAACTAGAAGACAAGCATAGGGTTGATTTTTATGAGCTAATTTCACAAAACTATAGCTACTTGTGAGTTGCGACACTATAAGTGGGTACTGAAACTTGTAGCGCCCATTTCAGAACACAAATTAGTTTGGGCCTACTAACAAGAGATTACCACCTTCAGTAAAAAAAATACTTCATCCGTTCTAAATTATAAGATGTTTTGTTTTTTCTAAATACGCACTACGTCTAGATACATAATAAAATTAATGCACGTAGAAAAGCCAAAACATCTTATAATTTATAACGAAAAATGAAGTAGTTGCCATGTCTAACTTTGCACGGTCTTCAATGTTGATGTTTAACCATTAATATATTCTAGAATATTTCTTAAGACCCTTAACGCTTATGAGGTTTGCAAATATTTTTTGAATATAAATTTTACACATATAACCTGTATGTTCTTTAATCTAATCATTTAAAAGTTTCCTATTTTTGTAAGTTCTAAAGTTTAACCAAATTTTGTCCTAACTATCATGATTTGTTACGGGATATAGTACACCACTTTTAAACAATCATGAAGAATCGGGTGTGGAGCCCATTTGTCTGCCAACCGAGGTGGCCATGCTCTTTGTGGATTATTAAAGAGCAAAGTGTTTGCGTCAAAAAAAAGAGCAAAGTGAATTCAAAAAGCAAATTAGATTTTATGTTAGTTTTCTCAAATTATCGAGCGTTGCTATATTTCCATTTTGTATCAATGGCACAAGATATAACTTGAGATTCAGCGACACCACCAAAACATACCTACATCCTCATTGTTGAAGAGACCATAAAAAAGCCCCTTTGATCTCTTCCATATCATCTTTTCAAATGAGCACAATAATGGAGCTCAAGCTTTCCACGGCTCTAATGTCTTCTCTAAGCTACCTAGTGCAATTATTTCATCAGTGTGCATCCAATCATTTCTACACCACTAGGTTAAGTCACTTAACACTTACCCCCTCCCCCTTATAATATTGTAAAAATTGACTACCAAGTGGCAAAACCTATCTACTCTAAAGTGCCATTCATCTCCATATGACACAAAGAAAGATCATCTCGGTCACTTCTTTTGATCACTTCCACAAACCCAAGGTCATTGTGACCTAACTTGTAGAAAACCTTCGAAACAAACTTGTTAATCACAAATGATACGGTTGTCTTTAATCCCTGAAACACTTACCACTTATATAGGGGCCTAGATGTCACAGAAACAATGATATACAACTCGCTTTGACAAAGAAAAAAGAAAAGAAAAGAATAGACAGTCGATTCATGAAACTATAAGTGTAATCAAGCCCTAACTATGGGTTTTGGTGATAATGACCACGCAATTAGAGAACTAATGAGATTTATCGAGATGACAAGCAGAAGAATCATAAGAGAGGATGTCGTACATAATGGAGGAGCCCCCAATTACAAAAGGTGACGGCATCAAGCTCAAAAGGAGATTTATCTCTTTTTATATTTTGAATTTGAGTATAGGAAAAGCCGTACTATAAAGGGTGACACAATGCTTAAATCAACATGTGCAACCAAGTGCTCAATCTTACACTAAAAGCATCCTCAAAGCTCAGCCAAGGCAGCCAGCACCTTTGTTGTCTGGTTCAGTGTGGCAGTGCCACACCAGAGGCACGGCTATGCCATAGAGCGGCACTGCCGCAGATAAGCCGTGGCACTGCCATGACTTATCTGACCATCAAGACTAGGGGAGGTATTTATACCTCTTCCCTTCCCTCACAATGGTCTTCTTCCTCGCCCAGCTCATTCAGACCGATAGGAACAGATTTGTGCTCACTCTCTCTCTCTCTCTCTCTCTCTCTCTCTCTCTTCTCCATTGGTGACCATGAGCTCCTAAGCTTTCCCTTTGATTTCTCCATCAATCCTTAAGAGAAAAAGGACCCAAACTCGATTAGAGAGCAGATCCACTGATTCCCTAACTCTAAAGAGCACTTGGTTCACGTTTTGACCAGCGGTTGTGTTTGTTACTCTTGGAGCTTGGAGCTTGGCTCTTAGCCGGCTAGAGCATCACTCAGGGGGCATGCCAACTTGTGTGGCAGCCCCGGGAGGTCTGTAACTATCTCTTGAAGCTAGTAAACTCACCCCTCATCTTAAGAGTTAAGTCTCTTGACTTGAGAACGAGAAAGGTTGTAAAGCCTTAAGCCTTGGTGGGTAACCTCAACAACGTGGACTTAGGCAAGCCTTAGTGGCGAGCTGAACCACGGGATAAATTATCATGTCATCGTGTGCTTGATTTACTTCACTTGCATTTCATATTATGTTGAGGTGATTTCTAGGGTTTGTTGCCGATCTACTTGTGTGAGACATTACTACCACTTCTAGCTGTCGATCTGTGATCTTCATACCTGTAGGAAGCTCAGTAATTTTTTCAATCTAAGTTTCCATACATAGTGTTTGAATTGTGCTTTGAAGTTGTCTGTAGGTGCGGCAGTGCTGTTGTTCTAACCCGGTAGTGTAACACCCTCGGTGTTACGCCCTAGCCAACTACTAAATCATATCATGAGCATCATGTTTATATAATAATGCATGTGATAGAAGATGTTGATAAATTTCTGGTAGCCTAAAATAACCAATAAAAATGTTAAATGAATGTTGAGTTAATAGCTCATGTATATCAAGTAGGGTTGAAAATTAATTTTTATTAAGCAAAAATACTATAGAACATGTGTATGATACTTAAATAAAGTTTGAAGTACAAACTTTGTAGATGACAATGCAACTCTTACTGTAGAAAAATAATATGACTAGCTAGTATTTCTAATGGCTTGGAAATGGAACTTGAAGTCAAATTCAGCTCAAGATTTGGAAGAAATTTTAAGTTTGAAAACTGTGTGACAATGCCATGTTGGCGAATTAATTCTGGAAAATCTAGCTAAAGGTCAATGTCGTGTTTTTGCTCCTTATGGTAGACTGATGTGCCCTCGTTAGCATGGTTGAGGTAGATTAGCTTTAACTATGTTAGGTTAGTTTTTAGATGCGCTTTAAAATTCATGCTTACCATGCGTCTGGCCTAAAGATGTCAACGGGGACCCGGTCCCCGATTCCCCGTGGGGAATTCCCCTATTAGGGGACGGGGATGGGGCTAAATTCATCCCCATGGGGATTTAAACAGTAGGAAATTGGTCCCCATCAGGTCTGGCGGGGACGGGGATGGTTTGGTGTCCCCCGTCCCCGGTCCCCGTATCCTCGGTCCGCTAAGCTGCTACGCAGGCATGCATGCAAAGCCCACCTAAAGGCCCAACGCAGCCGAATATATATACTATGGCTAACCCTAGCTATCTCACTTCTTAGTTCTCACCTCCCGCACCCGTAGTTCCCCATTCCCCAATTCCCCATCCGGTCACTCACTCACTCCCGTCCTCCAGGCTCTAGCCACAGCCGCTGCTCTCTCGCTCTTGCATGCTCCCGTCCTCAATCCGTCGTGGAGAGCAAGACGTGGGGCATCATCGATAGTGGCCTTGGCTTGGCCGGCTGTGCGGCGGTGCTGCGACCATGGGAAGGAGCAGAGCTGAGGGAGAATGGGGGAGCAGAGCGATGGGCGGCGGTGAGCACGGAGTAGAGAGGGAGAAGGGGAAGCAGAGAGAGGGAGCTCAGCGGTGCTCTGTGGAGGTGGAGCAGAGGAGGAGAGGAGAGGGCATAGTAGAGGGAGAGCATGGGCAACGGCGGCAGCCTCAGCTCCTAGGAGGAGGATGCTAGATCCACCTGCGCTAGGGAGGAGGATGCCAGATTCACCACTGGGGATGAGGTGGGGGCTGGATCTGCTGCCAGGGACAAGGTGGGGGCTGAATCTACCGCCAAGGACGAGGTGGGGGGCTGGGGGCTGGATTCACCGCCGGGGATAGGGTCGGGGCCAAATCCGCCGCTTGGGAGGAGGTGGGGGCGGATCCATGCCCCCACGCACGCCGCCGAGGGAGATGGGCTACGCTCGCCGCCATGATCGAGCCACGCCACCATGGTTGGAGGGAGAGGGAGGAGGGGCGCCGCCATGGTGGGAGCAGGGAGGGTCGCCAGCATGGTTGGAGGGAAAGGGAGGACCATCGAAGGAGGGAGAGAGAGAGTGGGGGAGGGAGAGACCGTGTGGGAGGGGAGGGGACTACGCGGGCGAGCGGGGAGGGGGAGGGGTTGATGCGGGGATGGGGATCCCCACAGGGATTAAATCCTCGAGCGGGGACGGGGACGGGGGAAATTTGCCCCCGCAGGGACGGGGATGGGGCAGTAACCCCTGACAGGGAATTCCCCATTGACATTATGAGTCTGGCTGTTCGGCCAAGAGTGCATGGTCACCACATTCGATGCACACTATGGCTACCTCTGGCCACGCATGTGCGTGGGGTAAGCTAATGGTGGCCGCCCTCAGCCTAGCTACAGCATGGCCATGGCTTGGCCACCTTTGACTACGACGCCTGTTGCTAGTCGTGCGCTACTGCCCTCATTGCTGCCCTTCTCACCATCACACGTGTGGGCTTGTCCCTGCTGCCGGCATCATCACATCGCCACTGCGTCCATGCTCTCTACAATCCTGCACCACTGCCTAGCCTTATCCGATGGCACTATCTCTATTGCGTGTGTGCTACTGGCTAGGCCATGCATGGCGCCAAGCTAGAGTCACGGCAGCCTTCATTTTATCGATGTGGCAATCCTTCCGCCGCTCGAATCACCTACTCACCGAGCCACTGCCTGCCTCCGTAGTCACGTCGCACTAATGCCCGTGTCACGGTGTCAGTGCCCTCGCTCACTTCATTAACACAGCCTCGACCAAAGTAGGCATAGCCTTGAAGAGCTACCACCCCCACCTACCCTTGTCGCCGATAGAACCGCCCGCTTCGCACGATAAATACGTGCGGTTTGGGTCACCACACTTCAATTTGGCGTTCCCGTAGTTAGACAAGAAAGCCAGCTAGCAGCCCGACCCTCACCTTGGCGCAACCGAGCACTACTAGCGGCAAATTTCTAGTTTTTCTCATCACCGGCTAGGTGCGCCACTGTGCCAGTGAAATTGGGGTAAGGTCCCAATTAGCTCAATTGTTTGTATCCATGAGCTTGCCTTGACCTCCTCTATTTGGTGCTCGCACCATTTGGCCAGGGCACTTACTAGAGACATGGTGACACATGGGTGTCCATCCTGGAGCATCACCATGCCCGGTGGCTCGCACGTGGCCAGGCCACCTCGGCACTCCTTTGCCTCAACCATCACCGCAACACAAATTTCGATAGCCATTGGTGCTTACCCGCTATCCCTACCACCCCGATAGAACCTTAGGTCATCGGAACAGTCACACCGCCGCTACGGATCACCGCTGTAGCCCATGATAGTGTGCCTCTAAGTCCCTAACCACCACCCATTCTTGTGCGTTTAGCTGTAGATGATGGTTGGCCCCTTACTTCTGTCGTAGCACGCCTAGGTTGTCCGACGTAACCGCCTTATGCCATCGGCCGCCACGCCGCCGTGCGAGGGGATCCTTAGGGACCTCCCCATGGTAAAGGTGAAAATATCCGAGGGTATAGTTGCAAGATTACTGACTATAGGAATAGTGCGCATAGTAGTCATGTTATTATCTAAAAGCACAGGGGCTTTTCTACAAAGCTGCCGTTGTGCGCAGGCCTCCCGGTCTTGGGCCATGTTGGGCCATCGTGACGCGCACGACAACCGCGCCTGTGCTGGGCCATCGGGTCTACTGGGCCGAATGCTTGCCACCGGCCCTTTTGTTTTCTAAAGCATTTTATAATTTAGTTTTAAAGGTAAACTTGTAAATTCAATAGAAATTTGTGTAGTTGGCCAAAAATTGTGAAACCAATTTTGTGAGGTTACTAAAATCATGATCTATCTGCTAGTATATTTTGTTCATATAGTTTTATAATATTTCTAGGAGTTATATAATTAATTTAAGATGCTTAATATTATAAGATATAAACTTGTAGGAATTTTTGTGATAAATTGGTGATAGTGTTGGCTCTGAAACTTTCATAGTAAGTTTCTAACATTATTAGATGTTCACTGTAATTTTTGTAGCTCCATAATAATTAGTTTGCTATGGCAGCTAAATGAGCCCTAGTTCAAAAATATATGTTTAATCAATAAAATGCCGAAACACCTTGGGATTTTAGAATTAAGCATTGTTCCGGAGACAAAGCCTTACTTGACGATGTGGATACGTAGACTAGTACGTTAGTCAGTAAACCTAGCTTATTAGCTTGTGGAATGTAATCGTATTTTGAAGAGTTGCAGTTACCATTGATTAATTGCATCTTTACGTTGCATCCACGTATATCATAATAGGAACAACGATGGATCATGGAATCGACTAAAGTAGCGAAAAAGATGACACCTTGATGATTGTGTCACTATGATGAAATGCTAATCTTTGGTTATATCTTGCCCAGGCAAGCCCCGATGCATAACCCCTATTATTCTATACTTTATTTTATGCTTATGCATTAAGTTTTAAGGAGTTGAATGAAAACCCACTTGCATATATATATATTCTTATCCTATGTGTCCTACTAGTATGTCAGGATTGTGTAGATTTGTCTGCTATAGGATTCGGTAGAAGTAGAGTGATTACCTGTCACTCATGAGAGATAGGAAAGATATTATTATTGTTATTATATTACTATCACATGGAATATATATGAATGATAATTGGAGACCGGGCAGAATGGTACTTGGATTTAGACTTGGTTAGGCATCAAGGATTGGGCAGAATGGTACTTGGATTTAGACTCGGATTACACCCTTGTTCCGCCCGTGTCGATTGAGGACCGTCCATTGCTGTGGATGGTAGTTAGGTCACAGACTTATTATCCTGAGCACATACTTGCTTATGGGAGCGGGAAGGCTCGTTACGCTCTTGTCGTGGGTTCTGGCTCTTTCCGGACCGACTGATTGGAGGCAGGGAAAGATGGAGGTCTAAGCACCATACTAAGACCGGGTCTCAAGTGTGGGGGCTTGGAGTCCAAGTTTGGACGGGGACCTAGACCCCTTGATAGGAGTGGAATGGGTTGGTCTTGTTTGTGCCTGGTGTATAAATAGGGCATGTGTTTCTGGGTACCCAGCTGGGATACATTGATTCGTGAATCATCATTTCTATGAGATGGTACCGACTTGGCTATGGTCTAGCACCGTAGTAAGAACTAGAACTTGGAAGATAATAAAATGGTTCTAATTGCTTATCACCTACTTGAAAGTAGCATAGGTGCTTACATAAAATGGTTAGTTAATGAACTAATGATGACTGCTAATAAAATTAAATATAAGGATGCACGTTTAGTAATGCTTCTGCAGATGGAATAACCCACAAGCTAAATAAGCTTTGCATATCCTTAGAGTCTTTTATTTTCCTCCTATCGGGTAAGTCTTGTTGAGTACAATCGAGTACTCAGGGTTTTATTCCCCTTGTTGTAGGTGATCGGAGGATACTTAGAGCTGACTCTTGTGTGTGGAAACCTCCTGGTGGGCTCAGAAAGGATTCCTTCATGCTACGACCATAGTGTTTATTTATAACTCTCACTAAATGTTTTTATAAGAAAAGATGTAAAATCTGCTTGCATCTCTTGTATAAAAATGTCCACTATGTTAATGCTCCACCATGTCATTAAATTAATCTTGCTTCCTCTATAACTCTGATAACATTGTTATATTCCATTGTTATCATAAATTGAGATTATATTATGTACTGTAATAAAGTGATGTAAGAAATGACTTAAGAATGTGGTAAGCTTTATTCTCTCATCTATGATTCTGATGGAAAAATGTGGATTTTTGAGTTCTTCCTTGGGGTGTGCTCGATAGAACTATATAGTTTAGTGTCCTCTCTTGAGTACTTAGTGTTTAATGGAAGACAAGTACTCCTAGAAGACATTGGATTAGGCGGTTCTACCACAGGCAGTGCCGCGGATCAAATTTGACAATTGTTCAAGTTTTGTTTTAACAGGCCTATTCACTCCCCTCTAGGCTAACTAGAGATCCTACAAGTGGTATCAGAGCGGGTTACCTTGTGTATGCTTCACCACATGAGGTATGGAGCTCAGAGGAGGATCTAGTGGTGTGAAGCCTGTGGACATCGATCTAGAGGACGTGGGCTTACACAAGACCGACATCAGCGAGCTCAGCGCATCTACAGCAAGCAACTCCACGGCCCCACAACTAGAGGTGACCGATGCCGAGAAAGCTCAAAATGAAGAAGAAAGAAAGAGAAGAAAAGCAGCAAGAAAAGCAAAAAGAGAAGCAAGAGAAAAGAAGAAGGAGTAGTAAAGGCTCGAAGACAAGAAGCAAAGAAAAGAAGAGAGAAAGCTCAAGAGAGAAGCAAGAAAGAAAAGAAGAGAAGCTAGGAAGAAGGAAGAAGAAGCCAAGGCAATCAACACATCATCAAGTGAGATATCAAGTAGTTCCAAAGACAGAGATGATGATGAGTCCTACCAAGTGACCAAGGGGGGCATGAAGGAGAAGAAAGGAAAGGGCGAAGTCGACTCCAACAACAAATATGTCGCCGTATCCTTTAACTATTCTTCTATGCCTTTGACTAATCATGATCGGAGGTCTTTCATTAATGTTCCCATAGGCAAGTTGCCTCATTTTGATGGGACCAACTTTGTTAAGTGGAAGCACTTGATGAGAGCCTATCTTATAGGTCTACACCCTGGCACTTGGGAGGTTGTTTGCAATGGATTTGAGCCACTAGTTTATCCCAAGAATCCAACTCCAACCGAAATGCAAATTATTCATCTCAATGGTCAAGCCACAAGTGTGTTGCTTAGTGCTTTGGATGGTGCTGAGTACAATAGAATGATGGGTGTTGATGTTTCCAATCAAATATGGGATACTTTGCACCTTGCACATAAAGGAGTTGACAAAGTGAGAAAGGCAAGAATAGAGTTGTTGATGGCCAAGCTCAACCGGTTTGTGATTTTGGATGGAGAAGGGCCGCAAGAGATATTTGATAGATTGATGGTGATTGTCGGCAAGATTAGAGGCTATGGTGGTGATGAGCTAGATGATCACAAGGTAGTCAAAATCATGTTAGAGGCTTATTCACCAAGAAATGAGACCGTGGTTACTCTAATTAGAGATAAGAAGAGGTTTGAGTACTTCAGACCAAATGATGTACCTGGGAGGATCTTGACCTTTGATATGCAAAGAGAAGAAGCAAATGAGAGGAAGAAGCTTGGTTAGTTGCAAGCAAAGCTAGGTGGCATGAAGATCAAGGATGTAGCTCTCAAGGCCAACAAATCAAGTAAGCAAGGCTCTACAAGCAAGTCCAAGATCAACAAGCAAGCTTCAACAAGCAAGCCAAAAGCAATCAAGCAAGTCTAAGAGCAAGTAGAGACTACATCATCCTTAAGTGAAGATGAAAATGATGATGAACAATATGAGAAGGTTGATGATGTTGCTCTCTTTATGAAGAGATTTCAAAAGGGACTAAAGAAGCAAGGCTACAAGGTAGTGAAGAGAAAGTTTTCAAACAAGAAGAAGAGGACATGCTACGATTGTGGTAGCACCAAACATTTCATTGCCAAGTGTCCATATGAGATCAAAGATAACAAGTATAAGAAGGACAAGAAAGAAGACAAGGCCAATCATACAAAGAGCAAGAAGCATATGGGAGAGGCTCACATTGGGCATGAATGGGACTCAACTAGAGAGAGCACAAGTGAAGAGGATGAGAAGATTGCAACCGTTGCTATCCACAAGTCATCCCCTACACCAAGGCTCTTCAACAACATATCCGATGATTATTACTACTCCCCTCATATTTGTCTCATGGCAAAGGGTGAGAAGGTAAAATCAAAAGCCAAACCTCCTCCACCTCCTAGTGATATCTCTAGTAGTGATATTAGTGATAGCTCTAGTGATGATGGATCTAGTGATGAAGAAATTAACTACATAACTAAAAATTTGGATGGAAAGACCAAATTCTTCATCACAAAGCTAATGGAGGATTTAGAGAGTGTCCAAGCCGAGCTAGAATCTAGAGAGAAAACTCTTATCAAACAAGAGGATCTCTACATTGCTAGCAAGGAAGCTCTTGCATTAGAGAGAAGTGAGGTGAAATCCTTGCGCAAGGCCTTAGTCAAAGAGCAAGAGGACCATGATATCACAAAGAAAGCACATAATGCTCTTAAGAAAAAGTATTGTGACTTGGATGAAAAGCACAAAGAACTTGAGCTGTAATATGGCATTCTTTGGGATAGCAACTCATATCCCTCTAAAGCAAAGGAAACCTCTACTCCCTCCACTAGTCAAGGTTATGGAAAATATTATAATCTTGATTTGAATGCCTATTCTACTAACCTTGCAAATATGGAGGCTATGAGAAAGGAGAATATTGCTAGGCTCAATGAGATCATTGGAAAAGGATGCATGGATGGCAAGGCTCAAATAAATGACAAGAAGGATGAACCAAAAGGGCCACAATACAAGAAAGGAAGGAATCCCCCAATCAAGCATGGGCTAGGCCACACAACAGGAGCCAAAACAAATAGAAGAAAGATAGTGAATGGCTATGAGTGTGTGCAGTTTGAGAGAAAGGATAGAATAGGTGCAGAGTAGCCTACACAGTTTGCGGTAGTGCCGCGCCCCGCAAAAATGGGAAGGATACCCATTCTATTCCTCATCAGACCAAGCCTATGAAGAAGATGTCTCAATAGAAGTAGGTTTCACAGAAGTCAAATGAATCAATGTGGGGCACTATGAACAAGTATGCATATCAACCGAAGGCCCATGCACCTTGACAAAGCTTGACATCATGCTTTGTGTTGAAGAACAACAACAGTGGAAAAGTAGTTGCCAAATATGTTGGCAAGGAAACTAATATTTATAGAAACACTTCTATTTGGGTTCCTAAGATTCTTGTGACTAACATGTAAGACCCCAAGTCTAGTTGGGGACCTAAATCAAGGAACTAAACTTATTTTGCAGGCATACTCCTCTGATGGATCAAGTTGGGTGCTTGATAGTGGATGTATAAATCATATGACTAGAGAAAGTGGTATGTTCTCATCATATTCCCCAATGACACACTCAAATGAAAACATTGTCCTTGGAGACAATTTAAAAGGGGATGTGATTGGTCTTGGTAAAGTTGCTATAACCCTTGAGCATTCAATTACAAATGTTTTACATGTTGATTTGTTGAGTTATAATTTGTTGTCCATTTCTCAATTGTATGAGATGGGCTACAATTGTCTCTTTATAGATACGGGTGTAGAAGTCTTTAGAAGGGAGGATTTCTTTATTGTCTTTACAGGTCTATTAAAGAATAAGCTTTACCTAGTTGACTTCAACAAAACTAAAGCTAAGCTTGAGACTTGTTTAGTGGCAAAATATAGCATGGGTTGGCTTTGGCATCGCCGACTAGCTCATGTTAGGATGAGGAACTTAGCCAAACATCTAAAATATGAACACATCCTTAGACTAACAAATGTTCACTTTGAGAAAGATAGGATTTGTAGCGTTTGTCAAGCCGGAAAGCAAGTAGGCGTACCTCACCCACCAAAGAGCATCATGACCACCAAGCAACCATTGGAGCTAATTCACATGGATCTCTTTGGACCGGTCGCCTACCTAAGTCTCGGGGGTAACAAATATGGTCTTGTTATTATTGATGATTATTCCCAATTCACTTGGATATTCTTTTTATGATAAGTGCCAAGTTCAAGAGAAGGTGAAGATATTTGTTAGAAGAGTACAAAAGGAGTTTGATCTTCCAATCAAGAAAGTGAGAAGTGACAATGGAACCGAATTCAACAATGCTCTTATTGAGGAGTTTCTTGAAGAAGAGGGCATCAAGCATGAGTTTTCAACTCCTTACACCCCTCAACAAAATGGTGTAGTAGAGAGGAAGAACCGTACACTCATTGACATGGCAAGAACAATGCTAGATGAGTACAAGATGCTGGACCTCTTTTGATGTGATGCCGTCAACACCGCTTGCCATGCCATCAACCGCCTCTATTTACATAAGAAGTTGAAGAAAACTTCATTTGAGCTTTTAACTGGTAACAAACCAAAGGTGTCTTACTTTAGAGTATTTGGGTGTAAGTGTTTCATACTTAATCAAAGACCCAAAACCTCTAAGTTTGCACCTAAAGTTGATGAATGTTTTCTTCTTGGTTATGGATCAAATGAGCACGCCTACCGTGTTTTTAATAAAACCTCTGGGAGAGTTGAGATTGCGGTAGATGTGACATTTGATGAATCTAATGGCTCTCAAGTAGAGCAAGTTGATTCAAGTGTTGTAGGAAAAGAGGATCCACCATATGAAGCAATCAAGCAATTAGCTATTGGCGATATTAGACCACAAGAAGATCAAGCTACAGAAGTGGAGGTTCCTCAAGTTGCTGCTGCACCAATTTCCACTGATGTACCTAATGCAGTTCAGCAGTAGACACCTACTGCAACTTCACCGTGCGACAGTGCCATGCCTACCCAGTTAGTAGCAGTTGATTCGACTCCAGCTCATGGACAGAACTTACAACCAATCTTCGAGCAAGAAGATGAAGATCCAAAAGATGAATAAGATGCCATTGACCATCCAAGGTTAAGGCAAATAATACAACAGGATCATCCCATTGACAATATCCTTGGGAGTCTTCGAAAGGGGGTAACAACTTGTTCACATTCAACAAATTTTTGTCAATTTTACTCGTTTTGTTTTCTCCTTGGAACCTCTCAAGGTAGAACAAGCACTTGGAGACACAGATTGGATCATGGCTATGCAAGAAGAGCTCAACAACTTGTAAGTGCAATCAAGCTCTAAGTGGGTTTTGGTGATATTGACCACATAATTAAAGGACTAATGGCTTTGACAAGTGTTTGACAGAATATCTTTAATCGTGGATGCAAAGAAACAAAGGAGGAGATTCCCCAACTTGAATCGATGGCTTGCAACGGCTCAAAGAGCTATGTTAATTCATTTTATATTTTGAAATTGAGTCATAGGACAAGCCGTACTATCAAGGGGGATACTAATGGTGTGCTGGGTGGAACCAAGTGCTCAAAACTCCATATTCAACTCAAATAATCCTAGCCACAAAAAGCTAGCCGAGCTAAATTCTTATTTGCTCTGGCCTACGTGGAACCTCTGCGCTCAGTCGTGGAACCTCCACGCTCAAACATGGAGGCTCTAAGGTCTATCTGACCAGACCATTTTGTGGGTGATGTGGGTGGTATTTATACCATACCCCTTCACCCCAACGGTTATCTTCTTCCTCATTCACTCAGACTTGAACTGAAGCTCTCTCTCTCACCCAAGCTTGGTGCTCCCAACTCCCTTGCTCAAATCTTTGTGATTTCTTGAGGGATTTGGCTCTATAGAGCATGAGAAAGCTCAAGAAGATCCTTCTCCTCCATTCTTATGCACTTGGTGAAGCCTTAACTGCTTGGTGTGTTCGTTACTCTTAGAGCTTGGCTCCTAGATGGCTAGCAGTCACTCGGTAGCTCCCAATCCGCTGTGGTTGAGCACCGGGAAGTTTGTATTACCCTTTGCGACTTAGTGGAACCCTCTAACCCATTGCCTTGGTGATAGGTTGGAGAAGAGGAGCGAGTTGAAAGAGACTCCATAGCCTTTGTGGCTAACCTCAACAACATGGATGTAAATAAGCCTTTGTGGCGAGTTGAACCATGGGATAAATCCTTGCGTTCACTGTGATTGCTATTGTTGTTGCTATTACTTGTGATTTGGATTGATTTTTAGGGTTTGCATCCGATCTAGGAATTCCTCATCTTCTAGGTGCAACCGACTGTTTGGATAGGTCAACATACTCCCTAAGAAGGCTGGTATTACATTCGATCTATTTTTCATTTGTTAAATTCCACAGTAGATCAATTTCATACTCTGATCCCCGGAGATTCCACACTCAGTCTCAGAACCTCCACGCTCAAACCCGGAGGTTTCCTTGTTCTGACTGTTTTCATAAGTTGATTAAATTTTAGAAAAAAGCCTATTCACCCCCCTCTAGGCCACTTGCTAGACCCTTTCACAACTTCGAAAGAAATCAAATGTGGACCATGGTGGAAAGGCCTAATACCAATGTCATTGGCACCAAATGGGTGTTCCGCAACAAGCAAGATGAGAACGGCGTGGTGACAAGGAACAAGGCAAGATTGGTTGTTCAAGGCTTCACTCAAGTAGAGGGCTTGGACTTTAAAGAAACATATGCACCGGTGGCTAGGCTTGAAGCAATCTGAATGCTTCTAGCCTATGCCGCTTATCACAACTTCAAGCTATATCAAATGGACATGAAGAGTGCATTCCTTAATGGCCCCATTCAAGAACTTGTCTAAGTTGAGCAACCACTGAGCTTTGAGGATCCCAAGTTCCCCGACCATGTCTACAAACTCCAAAAGGTGCTCTATGGGCTTAAACAAGCACCAGGAGCATGGTATGAATGCCTAAAGGAATTCTTGCTTAAACAAGGCTTTGAAATAGGCAAAGCCGATCCTACCCTTTTCACTCACAAAGTTGGTAAAGATATATTTGTGTGCCAAATATATGTCGATGACATAATATTTGGTAGTACTAATCATTCTTTTCGTGAGGAATTTAGTAGGATTATGACAAAGAGATTTGAGATATCTATGATGTTTGAATTGAAGTTCTTCCTTAGTTTTCAAATCAAGCAAGTGAAGGAAGGGAATTTTATTAGCCAAACAAAGTACACCCATGATATGCTCAAAAAGTTTGACATGGTGAATGCCAAGCCTATCAAAACTCCCATGCCAACCAATAGACATCTTGATCTCAATGAAGAAGGGAAAGCCATGGACATCAAGGTATATCGCTCCATGATTGGCTCTCTACTTTATTTGTGCGCATCTAGGCCCGATATTATGCTTAGGGTGTGCATGTGTGCTAGATTTCAAGCTAACCCAAAAGAGTGCCACTTAGTGGCCGTTAAGAGAATATTGAGATATTTAGTACACACTCCTAACCTTGGTTTATGGTATCCTAAGGGCTCTAAGTTCGATCTACTTGGGTATTTGGATTCTGATTATGTCGGTTGCAAAGTAGATAAAAAAAACACTTTAGGGACATGTCAATTCCTTGGATGGTCTTTAGTGTCTTGGAGTTCTAAGAAGCAAAATTGTGTAGCCCTTTCCACCACTAAGGCTGAGTATATTGCAGCCGGTGCATGTTGTGCTCAACTACTTTGGATGAGACAAACCCTTCAAGATTTCGGATGTTGCTTTACCAAAATCCCATTATTGTGTGACAATGAAAGTGCCATAAAGCTTGCAAACAATCCTATAAGACACTCAAGAACTAAGCACATAGACATCCGACACCATTTTTTTAGAGACCACAAAATCAAAGGAGATATTGAAATTCACCATGTGAGCACTGAAAAGCAACTAGCCGATATCTTCACTAAGCCTCTCAATGAGTCAAGGTTTTGTGCTTTGCGTAGTGAGCTAAATATACTTGATTCTTGTAATGTGGTTTGAACTATAGCACACCTTTGCTTGATCAACTAGTATACATAGGTAAAAGTTTTGCAAAAGGTTCATTTCAAGTGCTTCAAAATGCTTTTTGAAAAGAACTAGTCTATTATGATCATTGCTTGTATTGCTCATCTATTGTTGATCATAATATGCTGGTGATATGTGTCCATATCTGTTGATGTTTTGAGTCGCCACCAACAAGTAAATTTCTAATATTGCACATCTAGCTCGGATGGTGTGCTAAGAGGACACAAGGTTTATACTAGTTCAGGCAGAATGTCCCTACATCTAGTTCATTGCTGCTGCTCGTATTACTAGCACTAAAAGTTCATAGTAGGGGTTACAAATAGTCAAGAGTGGGGCATGTCCTAGGTCTCTAATGGAAGGAATGAATGGGTGCCGAGAGCTCGATCGCTGCTTGGCTGCGTGTTCGGGGTTTGGTGGATTAATCGGATTCGAGTCTGATGGTTCGATGTGATGTGTTGCGATCGTTGGTTTGATGGCCTGTCCGATGTCCCTAATGGGACACCCTACTTTCCCTTTTATAGGCCAAGGGAAAGCAGGGGTTACAACAGAGGGAAAAGGGGAGAATGAGACGAAGAAGAGGTCCTCCAGGATCACCGGGTCCTTCTTTTCCTTCATGTAGATCCCATCGACCCTGTAGACATCAACAGGGACAGCTCCATATCACGGCCCTATACATCACTAGTGCCATATGCGGGTGTTGTCTCCCTATCATGGTGCCCCACTCCATCCTGACAAACATCGTGGTGAACTGACACGCCTATCAGTGCCCGTACGTGGGTTAGGTAGAACAGCACCGGTACGCCCGATGCTGTTCCTGATATGAGTCCCTAGGTATGGCCTGTCATGGCCATGGGTTATATCGGGGCGTGCTGGTCACCTCCTAGGTGTTAGAGCTTTGATCTAGACCCATACGCTTGGATCTAGAGTGGATGGCGGTGGTATGGGTCTCCGTCGGGCGAGACGGAGCCCCGGCCTTGGGGTCGGGTGAGGTGGAGTTCCACCCCAAAGGTCGGGTGAGACAGAGCACAAACCCAAGGGTCCAGTGAGGTAGAGCTAGCCCTTGGAGGTCGAGTGAGGCAGAGCCGACAACCTCGGTGTTGGGTGAGGTGGAGCCACCCCTTAGGGGTTGATCGAGGCAGAGCCCACAGCCTTGGTGTTGGGTGAGGTGGAGCCACCCTCAGGGGTCGGGCGAGGCAGAGCCCATGACATCGGTGTTGGGTGAAGTGGAGCCACCCTTAGGGGTCGGGCAAGGCGGAGCCCGTGGCATCGATGTCGGATGAGGCGGAGCCACCCTCAGGGGTCGAGTGAGGCAGAGCCCACGGCCTCAGTGTCAGGTGAGATGGAGCCTATGGCCTCAGTGTTAGGCGAGGCAGAGACACCCTTAGGGGTTGAGCGAGGTGGAGTTAATGCACCTAGGGGTCGGTTGGAGCTGTAGTCATGCTCTTGACTGCTCGGATGAATCAATGTTGATGGTTATTAGCTCCTCCTCTTTGGGTACCCTAGTATTGGTCCCCAACAATATCCTATATAAGTAGAGCTATTTAGTTTGTAGCTAAATCATCGCTGTTGTGGGATGTGGCTATTTCGGGCCTATTCCGCCGCAATGTCGCGCTGTGGCAGTGCCGCATATAGGCTGTGGTAGTGCCATATTTTGAATCTCACCTGGAGATTGGGCCACAATGGCAGTTACTACAGGGCCTATTCTTTTCCCTTTACCCCGTCTGGCCCGCAATTACTCTCTCCCTCTTTCCTTTTCACCTTGACATGCCGCTCTCTCTCTCTACGTGCTCACATCACCCGCTCCGTCGATGCACTGTTCATCGTGACCCGACGGTGCCACATCAGTGGCCAGGGATCATGTGCTTCACCGCTACTGCTCTGGGGTGGAGCAGTTTCTTCCCTTTCCTCTCCAATCCACGAGCTTCAAGGTGAAACCCTAACCTCCCCCTAATCTATGCAATGGAGTTCATTTTGTATTGGATTATGATTTCTAGTGACTACATGATTAGAATAGAAGTAGCTTTGATGGATAGATTGAATCAAAATAGAGATTCATGGTTAGAGTGTCATCAGTCCATGCGGTAGTGCTGCATGCTATAGTCACTTTCTGCAATCTAAAATGACATTCCATTGATGACTCTCTGTTGTGATTGGATTTGTTCACCAGATCTATTACTATTTTAAACATGAGGTCACTTTACCTATCAAATACTCAACTCCATGTTTCTTGTTAGATCTACATTTTCTAAGATTGTGTAGTGGTCTAGAAGAGTATTTGAGGAAGGTTGAGTAAGCAAGAAGAAACTAATCATGGGCTAGGTGAAGCACCAGGTGCGGTAGTGCCACACCACCTAAAATAGTTCTATTCAGGGTACTTCCCTAGCTCAAGATTTGAATCATCTCGCCTATTCAAACCATTTTACAAGTATTCTTCTACCCTCCATTCATATAGTATCTCATGTGGGTCTATCTTTTTGCATAGATGGCCTCCGGTGGAGATGATGATCGGAGGGTTTGAAGAAAGTTTGATGCTTCAAGAGAGAAGCCTCACTCTCATCGTGGCAGAGGGGTAGCAGGCAGTAGCAGAGGGACATCAGGTGTTGCTAGAGACAGGGGGAGCCGTGATGAGCAGATTCAGCAGGAGGAAGCATTGGAGAGAGCTGGGCGTGTCATCCCTCCTGATGCTTGTCCAGATACACCACTTCACCTTGATGAGTTTGATCCTTCCTATCTCTGTGATTATGAGGAGGATGTGGTGGAAAAGAGGGCAAATGACACCCGTCAGCACCCAGTCATTGACTATATGGGTAAGCAGAAGATGGTGGAAGAAGCAAGGACATAAAAGCCAAATGAAGTAGCAAAGGATCTTGGTGTTCACTATAGATTTTGGAATGTCTTCCATTCCAACTTCTATACTTTAGTCATTTTCAACAACAAGAAATCCAAGATTATGAAGATGCAGTACATTGACTGAGAGGAGTTGAGAGAGAAGAATGACCTTGACTTCAATAGGGCAATTTAGGCTTGTGAGAACTTTGGATTGACAGATATCATGGCCTTCAGGTATAATTAGAACATAGAGGTGCTAGCTCAATTCTATGCCACCTACTTCTACAAGTATGACACCGATGAGATACATTGGATGACATAGGGTTGGCACTACCATGTTGACTTCACCACCTTCAGCCATATCCTTGGTTTTGATGAGGAGTACCGTGGGTTCTCCTATATACATGATGAGAGGAGGGCTGAGGTTAGAGAGATTGCATTCATGTATCTTGATGGGAGAGCTGCAGATGGGAAGGTAAAGGGCCTAAAGAGCTTTTACTACATTCTCAATAACCTGATCAGGCACACAATTAATCCCAAGGATGGAGCCACATCGAACCTTAATCTATATGTGAGGAATGTGCTTGCTAGATTTGCTCCCGGTGGAGACAAGTTTAATGTTCCTCGCTTCATGTGGTAGGAGATTCGAGTGGTAATGGATGGTGCAAGGAAGGGGCTATGTAACAACCCGGGTTTTTGGAGAAGCCAAAAATATGATTTTTTTAAAAATTTTCCCACAATATGTGAAGCATGTAGATGCTAGGTCAAACAAAGAACAATTTATAAATAAATTGTTGCATACATATAGTGTTGCTTGTAGGAGCTTGCCAGAGTTCCTTATTTTGGTTTAGGGTTTTGTGTTGGAGAGCACAAGTCCTTTTGACTCCTTCTGGAATCTCTAATGAACCCCTTGACCTAAATTCTATAATCAACCAACTATCTTTATCAACTCAATGCCCGTGAATTACCAACCCTTGACATAGACCCCACTACCCCTAGTTGACCTCTAGTGGACCTTCTGACACGCCACCAGTTGCCTAGCCACGCTGGAGGTGCACCACGGCAGCATCGCCTCCCTGCTCCACGTCGCGACTGAGCCACTGGTAGGAGCCCGTCCCTGCCTCATCGGAGCCCCTGGCCATGGCGACATCGACCACGATCCCCTGCTCCTTCCCCGCCTACGACACGAGCGCGTCCGCGACAACCACCGCTGGCCGAGCCTGAGGACCCTGCGACATCCACACAGCTGCACCACCTCGTTGACGTCCACCTCAAGCCTCTGCTCCATGCCTCGTCCTCGGCCACGGCCACGCGAAGCCCGACGGTGAGCACTGGACTCCCAAGCCCCCACCCTTGTTCATGCTTTTGATGCCTGCTTGTCCTGGCCTTCGACGCCGGCTTGACCCTAAAGCCTTCCAGGAGTCCACGGCACCTCGCCACTCCGGCAGCCATGACCCCCTTGCCCCGAGCCTATAGAACTACCACGGCAATGCTAAGCCGCTCCATTGTCCTCTACTCTAGGCCGGTCTATGCCCGCAAGCTCCCTGGACACGTGCACGCTCGCCACAGCCACTACCTCGAGCCCGTGTCCCCAGCCACAGATGCTGATCCCCTTTGCGCCACCTCTATCTCACTGTCTCCGTGCCTCCACCAGCTCACCGTGCCTTGTCCTCGTCAGGTGCCAGGCCACCGAGCTGGAACTCCATTGACTACCATGGATGTGACCTTGAGACAATAGCTCCTACGCTGCTCTATTTCTTCCCCATGGCACGACATCGTGACATAGGAGCCCCACCTCGCCGTTAGGGTGGACCTCGTCAGTGATGCGCTAACACCCTCTACTTCGAGCTTAACTATGAGCACGACATCGAGCTATACCATGAGCCTTCGATGACCGCACCACGACATGCTCGGTGGAGCACAACAGCCTCACCGTCCATGGCCATGAGCACCAGGCTGCCTTCCCACTCCGCTCTAGCCGATGCTCAACTAGTAGCCCAGCCTCACCAACCCTAATGAGCAGTGACCTTGCCCCGGCCACCATCATAGCAAGGGTAAGCCTCCTCCTAGCCAAGCTCATTCCCTGCTTTTTGACCGGTGAACCCGACCGTTTCCCGCTATGAGTCCGAGGCCATAGCCATGCATACCACTCCGTCGTGCTGGAGCCGTGGAACCTAGATGCCGTGACCATCCTCTACTTCACCTATGGCGAGCCTTGAACCGAACCCTGGCAAGCGGTCACAACAATGTAACTATGTTGTCGGCATCGAGCCCGACCCGCGTCAAGCGACCCACCGTCTGCAAGCCCTCGATGAGACAACCAAAAGACAGACCGTTCCAACACTTGCCTACTGCCGGCCCAAGGCCGATAAACCCTCCATGTGTCTAGCCTTCGTGTCGTGGATTTTCTACAGGGACCTCGTCAGCTCACCGTCGGCGAGAGCCCTGCCATAGGGGAATAGAGGAGGGGAAAGGAGGAACCTGTCATGGCATTGCGAACCCATTCTACCATGAGCCAGGAAAGAGAAATGAAGAAGTGGACTTGGTCCACCATGGACCCTGTCTTAGGTCCATGGACCAGCGCATCTTGGTCTACCATGAGCCATGCTCATGCCCATAGCCTAGAACTGAGCCCATATGGAGCCTAGATGAGCCACGTGGATGGCCTCCCCGTGTGACACGTGTTCAGGTCGGACCGGCCCAAATCCAGCCCTGTCCAGGCCCATCAAGGCCCAGTCGGGACCCAAATCGGATGACCGTTGACCAGTCAGTGTTGACCATTGACTGAACCCACATGACAGTGACCCAAGAGCCCCAGTCCCACCTGTCAGCCATAGTTTAGCTCTGATGACGCCATGCTGATGTCATGCCGAAAATGAGACCACTCTGACCACCGCGGCGACCACTTCGACCACCGCGGCAACCACTCCGACCACCATGGCGACTACTCCGACCACCTCGGCGACCACTCCGACCATCGTGGCGACCACTCCGACCAACGCGGTGACCACTTCGACCACCGTGGCGACCTCTCCGACCACTTCACCAGCTGAAATGAATTTAATCTTCAAAAAGTCATAACAAATTCCTATGACCTCAGAAAAATGTGAAACTAGTTCCCACATTTTTCTAAAATCAAGCTCTATGCCATGGACATGTTCCCACCTGCCTAATTTATGCCACACAATACAAGACTGAGACCTACCCCTCCTTTAGACCTGCAGGAAGGCCCCACCGACGAAAGCCCCTTCCTGCTAATTCTTATACTCGTTCGTACACTTACAATATGTGATCTTGATCTATTTATATCTGTCTACGCTGTGCCCTTATGCAGGTCTACCCAATTCCCCCCAGCTATGGAATGTGCTACTCCGCAGTCGTGTTGAGTTGTTGCGTCTTTCGATCGTGTTTGGTTCTTATCGCGGTGTTGTTGCCTGTGTGCCAAGCCTTCGAGCCAGCTAAGAGATCGTACCTCGATCGGACGCTACAATCACGAGATCCGTCTTGCCATGACTGTGATGCCGAGTGTAACTTGACCCCTCGCTTTTTAGTTGACTTCATAGTACCATGAGTGTTAGCTCCTGTCTCCAACCCTAGAACAAGGTCGTGATGGATTCGATGTCGATACTAACATCGATGCAGATATCACCCACACGCTTTGAGCCCTCCATGACCAAGTCCTATGGGAGATGACCTGGGAGATAACAATCATGGAATGATGGATGCCAACTCATTGGTGTAGCTTGTGGCTGTGAGTTCGCCTCGCCATGACCATGGAGCTACACCACTCTTTTGCTTTTTATTTGCCTCTTCGTGCTCAAACCCCTGTATGCTTGTACCTTGTATGACCATCGCATTCCTTTGATTCCCATGGTGACAACCACACCGCTATGAATTAGAGAGATGTCTTAGTGCCAGTGCACCTAAGTCGGGTACCCTACGAGTGGTTTGCGCACTTGGTGTTTGTCGCTTCCTTCCAATGCCCCGTCTTTCGTCATGGCGCGAGTGTTGGAAGAAGTAGACCTTGTCCCTTGTTGTTCTTGCTCTTGTTGCACCATTAGCCTACTCTATTCGATTCAGTCCTACCCATGACAATTGGATCAAAGACCGAACTATTCCCTTTGGGTTAGCGAAGCTATGGTCTATGTCGTACCTCAGACCCATGCGTGTCAACCCGATCGACCATCTAAAACCATCTTTCCCAAAGATGTGTCTGAGAACATGACATGGATATGCCTAGCTAACCCCCGCTTCTTTTGTTTTGCTGAGCAACTCTCTTCTCGGCTCCCGATGTTATTATGTCATGTGGATCGAGAGAACCTATTGCTGTCCAATCCCTTTGCGCTACCGCATTCTACCATAGCGGGCGAGCCAAAGTATGTTGGAGCCAAGTCACAATAGTGTTAATCATTCTTGTTTGCTACTCGTGTCCAATTGTGACTTGCGGGATAAGGCTATAAGAGCCAAACACCGTCGTTCTTCTTTCTTGGGGCCCGACTTCCAATCCCCGTCAATTCAATGACACCGGATCAAAAGATCGTGAGCCATGGAGTTTGCTCTGGATAAGCTCTGGCTTAAACCGTTTATCATAAAGCCATACTGGCTTGGCCATGACTTAAGCTTGTGCTCAGCATACCACCACTCATGTTTCTTTGGCCCGAGGGAATCGGACAACTGCCGAGAGGGCTAAGCCATGTATCTTTTATTGTCTCATTGGTGTTATTGGATCTTCTTGTGCCTTGTCATCTTTTTGGGTGTCGAGTGTTCTCTTGCCTTGCGTGACGCTTAGCGGAGTAGCTGGCGATCAGACCAAGAGAACATGGACGACAACAAGGACTACGGAATGGAGCCGACATAGGAGGAGGTGACCCCACTAATGGAACACCAACGAATGAAGAATTGTACCACTACTACCTCTACATCATAGGTGTTATGGCAGCACCCTCTTTTAGCGAATCCTATTAGACATTGCATAATATCTAGAACTGCTAGTGCTTTATAATTATTCCTTTGATAGTACCTTGATGCATGCTACTACCTGAGCCATTATTACCCTGATGCAACCCACTCTACCATGTCACCCCGCTTTGTGCATTCGCTCGCTTATATATGCTTACTTGCCTGTTTGCTTACATATTACACCACTATACTTATTACTAACTCCACTTCGCATTATATTGGGGATGTGATGCTGGTGGTGAACCCCCTGGGAATGGGTTGGCTATGGGTGCCAGACTTGGTGGTGTGTGAGCGTGCTGTGTGTGTCTTGGGTGTGTGGAGAGTGAGGGTTGTGTCGACCGAGCTAGAATAACAACGAGCCTAGGGCAAGTCTTGCTATGTGGTGCTACCTGGGCACTTGGATATGGAATACCTGTGGCGGGTAAATGGTAATTGGAGGTGTCCTTGGGTGTGAACCTCGGAGAGGTGGAGCCCGAGGTAGAGGTGCTGTGGTGGCACGTAAAATGGAAACCCTAATGAAGACATTCTGGCTTGGTCAATCCCTAAAGACTTACTAGTACTCAGACTCACCGGGAATCCTTACATCCCACTCGCCCTATATGGTGCGGGACGGTCAGACTACTTGGTAGAACAATGCCACTATTGCTAGGCAAACGTGTGCAAGGAGGTATGGGGCGCGCGGTTTCCCCCACACCCTTCTGAGACTTTAGGAGGCCTTGTGGACCTGGCTCTTGACATCTGGAGAGCCCCAGCTCTATCTATGACTCATAGTATTAGCCATCCCAGACTAGACTTGGGATGTTCCAGGGCTAAGAGGTAGGGTGGCATCGTTCTAGGCTAGCAAGCGACCCGAATTCTACCTAGGAGATACATGGCTCCGAGGATGGCTAATCTTGTGGGTATGTAAAACCTCTACAGAGTGTTTTGGTTGATCAATCGATACATATGCTGACTTATCGGCTATGGACCTTTCCTGGGTTTCCCTTAAACTAGATAGGAGATAAGTCTTCTTTCCTCCCTCTAGGGTTTGGGGTATTTTCTGGCCGTGAGCCTTGGGGGCCGTGGGCCGTTGAGACAAGGCCAAGAGGGAGTTGGCCTGTCGACCTGAGTGTGTGAGATGAGATGTGGTGTGGTGTTGTGGAGATGGTTTGGGATGGATGGTTTGTGGATGGATATGGATGGTGTGGTGGTGAATGTGTTAAAAATTGGACATTATTATTATATTACTAATGTTATTTACCTCCCATGCGCTAAGGATGCAAACCACAGCCAAATATTAGGATCGCCAGATCCCTTGTTTATCTTTTCCACTAAAGCTCATCGGTACTGACCATGGCCTGTGCACATCTGGCGGTGTGCAGATTTCCTGCTTCTCAAAGATGCTGACTTTAGAAGGATTAGAAGGTCTCGTGCCTACGCTCAAGTTTGGTTCAGAGATGGAATCTACACTGCACTATGCCAACTCTAATAATGCCCGTGAAGGAGGAGCCTTCACTCGACAGTCTTCCGCTAGATTAACTCTGTAATAGGCGTGTTCCCCGGTGATGTAATACCTTGTATTCTTGAAATCTAACGATGTATGACTGTGACATTAACTGAAATATGTTAATATAATGGAATCAGTTCTTGGTTTTATCATATTAAAATTCATTCTGTGGATTATCCCTTCGAGGAAAAATTGAGGATGTTTCAGGCTACCCTATGCTCCTTACCTGATGTTTGTGATTGAGAGAGTCACCAGCTATAGGTTTGTCAAGGATGGATTGCATGAGCAATACAAGATTGAGAAGGCAAGACATGCCAAGGCTAGTGAGTCCATTGCCTCTCCCTCTGATGTGCCTGAATCTTTTCGAAGTGGAAAGAAGAAGAAGAACAAGATGGTGCAGTGGATCAAGGCCATTTTTGAAAAATGCACCTATGCAGCTGAGAGAGCATTTGAGACACAGATGGAGCAGCGGGAGATGCGTGAAGCTTTAAATCTTCCACCTCTTCCTCCACCACCACCTCCTCCACATTATGACTTACCTAGTTTCTCAGATTCTGAGAATGAGGATGAGGAGGAGACCGAGGAGGAGTTTGACTACCAGATGAACTTAGGGTTGACTTTGTGCTCTATGTGCCGCACCCACCACACTTTGACCACCCATCACCTAGGTAGGGCGGTGGTGTCTTCTGATGACGATGATGGTGATGATGGCGATGATGGTCATGCTACAGGTGGTGGTCGTGATGCTGGTCATGATGATGTCAATTGGGAGGACATCTAAGAAGAAGATGAGGAGTGAGTGGTTGGCTTCTCTCTTTTCTTCTCTTTTTGGTGCTTAATGCCAAAGGGGGAGAAATTAGAGGGGTCAATTCTTTCGACACCATGATGATCATGCTATAGCTGGAGCTTCATGTCTTATTCGATGGGAGTAGTTAGTTAGGTGTGAGTTTGAGGGTCAATCAAAACTCTATTTTATTGTAATAATGCTACCTAAGTACTCAATGTATCGGATATGGACATGTATCGTTGTGTGTTGTAGCTTGTCATTCACCTGTGCTAGATTGTTGATCTTTTTATATACTATCTGTTGTGTGGTGCTTGTCTTAACCTATGCTATTACAGCCAGTGCGGCAGTGCCGCACTTTCTGCCTGGCAGTGCCGCTCTACGGCAGTGCTGCGACATAAGAGTGGTAGTGTCGCACCCTATTGCATCAGCAATCCATTGAGTGCATAAATTATCATTCGCATCACGTTCAATTATATGACACTGTGTGCAGCACCCCACAGGAGCATGGATGCAGGGGGAGCCCCATCACTTTCACTAAAAGTGTGAATCTTGGCCTCTTATGCCAATTTAAGAAATCAATTTTGCATTCACATATTGAAGGGGAGTCTCTACACCCATGGCTCGAAGAATCTCAATTACATATCATATCTTTTGTAAGCTCTAATTGGGTTATCATCAGTCACCAACAAGGGAGAGATTGTAAGTGCAATCAAGCCCTAACTATAGGTTTTGATGATAATGACCACACAATTAGAGAACTAATATGATTTATCAAGATGACAAGCAGAAGAATCATAAGAGACAATGTTGTATGTACCGGAGGAGCCCCCAATTACAAAAGGTGATGGCATCAAGCTCAAAAGGAGGTTTATCCCTTTTTATATTTTGAATTTGAGTATAGAAAAAGTCGTACTATAAATGGGGACATAATGCTTAAGTCAACATGTGCAACCAAGTGCTCAATCTTACACTAAAAGCATCCTCAAAGCTCAGCCAAGACAACCAGCTCATAACCTCCTTGCACCTTTGCTGTCTGGTTCAGTGCTATAGTGCCGCACCAGAGGCGCGGCTATGCCGCAGAGCGGCACTGCCACAACTTATCTGACTATTGGGACCAGGAGAGGTATTTATACCTCTTCCCTTTCCTCACAACAGTCTTGTTCCTCGCCTAGCTCATTTAGATAGACAGGAATAGACTTGTGCTCACTCTCTCTCTTCTTCATTGGTGACCTTGAGCTCCTAAGCTTTCTCCCTTGATTTCCTCATCAATCCTTAAGAGAAAAAGGTCCCAAACTTGATTAGAGAGTAGATCCACTGATTCCCTAACTCTAAAGAGCACTTGGTTCACGTTTTGGCCGGTGGTTGTGTTTGTTACTTTGGCTCCTAGCCGGCTAGAGCGTCGCCCATGGAGCTTGTCAACTTGTGTGGCAGCCCTGGGAGGTTTGTAACCATCACTTGAAGCTAGTAAACTCACCCCTTATCTCAAGAGTTAAGTCTCTTGACTTAAGAATGAGGAAGGGTTGCAAAGCCCTAAGCTGTGGTGGCTAACCTCAACAATGTGGACTTAGGCAAGCCTTAGTGGCGAGCTGAACCACGGGATAAATCATCGTGTCACCGCTTGCTTGATTTACTTCAATTGTATTTTATATTATGTTGAGGTGATTTCTAGGGTTTGTGGTCGATCTACTTGTGTGAGACATTACTACCACTTCTAGCTGTCGATCTGTGATCTTCATACCTGCAGGAAGCTCAGTAATTTCTTCGATCTAAGTTTCCATACACAGTTTTTGAACTGTGCTTCAAAGTTATCTGCAGGTGCAGCAATGCCGCTGTTCTAGCCTGGCAGTGCCGCTGTGTGGTAGTGCCGTGGGCTCAGAGCAGCAGTGTCACGGGTCGAATTTGACAATTATTCAAGTTTTGTTTTAATAGGCCTATTCACCCCTCTAGACTAACCAGAGATCCTACAGAAACAATGAGCTTTTCTCTCACCTCGCCCTCTCTCTGTCTCACATCCACATAATACAAATCATATACAGTTGCATGAGTCCCATATACTTTCTTTTCGCTAATGATTACATGTCTGCCATAATTTGTTTGAAAATAGATTTCACCGTTTCACCTATCCATGGCGTCGTGTTTAAATATCCATCTAACAATTTCCTTTCGTCTGCCATTGGACTTTCCAAACGAAACTAACGAAGATACAATTTTGAAGACCCCGTTGTAATCTAGAGGCTAGTTTTACAGGCTGGATGGATCCTACCCGTGTCGCCTGCTCGCGGAACAGATCTCGCTGTGCCACCCCCGTCCGCATCGCTCGCTCGCTCTGCATCACCCCTGCTCGCAGGATGCCCAGACTCGTGCCTCCCATTGTGGTCGTGCTCCATTCACCTATCACGGCTCCTGCCAAGGTCTGTGCCACTGACGAGCTCCACATCGGCGCCCTCCACTCCACTCCATAGCATTGAACTCCACACCGGCGTCGAGCTCCGCGTCGACGAGTCTCCATTTTCGTCCAAGAAGCAAGTAGATGTTGTGCTTGAGAGCGCATGTCGCAAGTGTCTGTTTCAGGTGTTTTCAGAGGTATGTTGTAATTGTTTTATATGAGTGTTGAAAAAGTAGATCCAAATGTTGCTTATGTTGCAATGGTTGTACACGTATGTTGCAAACTTTTGTTCCTAATGCTTCATCTGTTTTTTAGACCTATGTTGTAAGTGTGTTTATCTGAATGTTGCAAATGTTTCACACATATGTTTGTAAGTGTTTTATCTAGATGTTGCGTATGTTTTTGCAATGGTTTCAAGTGTTTTTCACGTGTTTCAGATGCATATTTTAATTGTTTCATCTGTCTTCAGACGTATGTTACAAGTGTTGTGTCGGTGTTCCGGACCGGGGGGTCCTCGACCGACTAGTGAATTTGTTCTGCGTGCTCCCGATTCCGGATGGTGATGCAAAGAGACACAAGATTTATACTGGTTCGGGCAATCGGTACCCTACGTCTAGTCTGAGAGATCGAACTTGTATTCCTTGCACCGAAGTGCTCGTAGTAGGGGGTTACAAGCTAAGGGAAAGAGGGAACTAGTCCCAGGTCTCGGCAAGGTGTCATGTGGGCTGTCTGAGACGTTGCTCTCAAGCGGCGGGAATGTGTGCGTGTGTGTGTTATAGGGTGTTCTCCCCAGTCTTCCCCCCCTCTAAGTGGCCCAAGTCCTCTCCTTTTATAGTTGAAGGGAGGACAGGGACAGTACACGTATTACTATGCAGCGTCGTGCCAACAGGGGCGGCATGTCCGAACCCTATGGCCTGTTCCTGTGGTGGCGTGGTCGTCGGAGTGGTCCGTCCTTGGAGTACCGGGGTGGCGTGGTTGTCGGAGTGGACGCGGCGGCGAACGTGCAAGCTACTGTGGATGGATTGTGCGTGAGGCCGAGACTTGATCGGTGCCGAGGCTTGTACTGCGGTGGGGGGGTCTCGGCAGGCTCAAACCCCAAGATCACCGAGGCCCTGGTATACAGTGCCGAGGCCTTGAGCGGGCGGCCGATCATGGGTATAGCGTTTGGACACAGTGGCCGATAACCCCCGTAGTACCCTGTCCCAGCTGGTATGGCGCTGATCGTGGACACAGTGGTAGGACACAGTGGCCGGTAATCCCCGTCGTGCCCTATCCTGGCCGGTATGGCGCTGATGCGACCTCGGGTCACGTCGGCCGTCCTGTGGCGTTGAGCCACTGTGCGGCTGAGATTGTGGGAGTGGTTGAAGCATTAATGAGATATGACACACTGTCGGGAGGGTCGGCCAAGGCGGGAGGCGATGGACCGCGGACGAGCCAGCCTCGAGTGACATGGAGAATGAGGACTCGCGCGAGATGGAGATCAGGCTCCTTGCCGAGGCCTTGGGCGAGAGGCCTTGCGCGAGACGGAGATCAAGCTCCTTGCCGAGGCTTCGGGCGAGAGGCCTCGCGCGAGACGGAGATCAGGCTCCTTGCCGAGGCTTCGGGCAAGAGGCCTCGCGCGAGATGGAGAATGCGCCTCCTACCGAGGCCTTCCGTGGAGAGCCTCGGGCAAGACGAAGATGGCATTCCCTGCCGAGGCCTTCCTGGGGAGCCTCGCACGAAGCGGAGTTTGCGTCAGGATGCCGAGACCTCCTGCTCGGGGCTCGAGGCGAGGAGGAGGAGGACCCAGTGGGCTCGATCATGGCGGGTGAGGGGCCCACGACTTGCCTTCTAGCTTTTATTATTATTTATTTTTTAGATGGGACTCTAGCAACCCATTTGATGTTTTGCTTGGGGTACCCCATTCTAAGGTACCCGACAGTAGCCCCCGAGCCTCGGGGGGAGTGCGTGCACTCCCCCTGAGGTTTTGCCGAGGCTTGGTTCATACCTGCCCCATAGGAATTGGGGTTTATTATTTTTTTGAGGTTCTGGTGGGTGCGCGCGAGCGCACCCGCCGGGTGTAGCCCCCGAGCCCCCGGAGGAGTGGAGTTACTCCTCCAGGGGCTTTCTTTATTTTCGCGTCTGAACGAGTAGTTCTTATTGCATTTGCCGAGCCCCCAAGCGCAAGTTCGGGTTGCAGGGGTCTCAGCGAGGCTGCAGGAAGAAGCCCTCTAGCCTCTGCACAGAGCGAGAGGTTCGTCAGGGGTCCCCTAACTTTGGGTATTGTCCCTCACGCTTCCTTTCGTTCGGAAGGAGGGGTGGAATGTGCCAGGCTACCCTCGATGGGCACGAGCGTGGACACTTCCGGTGAGCTGTTAGCAGGTAGTCCGAGTGGAGGCCCGAGCCCCGTTCACTGGGGGATGGCTAGTGGTCCAGAGACGCACTCCAAGAGTACCAGGGGGTTTCTCTAGTGGGTGCCAAGGCCATTCGCGGGCCTCGGTGGCTCGGTGCCTCCCTACGGTGGGATCCCATTCGGATACTTCCCCGCCGGTCTCGGACATGACTTAGGGTGCCCCGAGCGACCGTTCGCTCGGGCCTGGGCCATTCATAGGCTCGCCTCGCTGTTGTCCCTGACTCTGTTGCCCTGGGGCGGCTATCGAAACCTGTTGGGGGCCTAGCCTTCGAACCCCTGGACCGTAACGGGCTCGGTGCCCTTTTTATCGTGTTTGTAGTAAAACTTCTAGCGCGGTTTTGGACTGTTCGTCTTTGTCTTGGGTGTTCTAGCCCTTTCATCTGATCTTCACATGTCCTTTTCGTTCGGACGGAGGGTTAGTTCGCCGAGCCCATTCTGGTCTTGGCAAGGTTGCAGGAAGAGACCCTAGCCTCTGCGTGAGAGGGCTGTCGGGAGTTCTCCTGACTTTTCATACGCCCCTCGCGCATGAGGGTTTGTTTGCCGAGGCCCCTTTGGGCGCGAGCCCGGGTCGTGGGGTCTCGGCATATTTGCAGGAGGAGCCCCCTAGCCTCTGCATAGGGCAAGAAGGCCGTCAGGGGTTCTCCTAACTTTTTATGCGACCCTCGCGCTTCCTTTTCGCTCGGAAGGAGGGGTGGAATGTGCCTCGCTACCCTCGATGGGCATGAGCGGTGGCACTCCCGGTGAGCTGTTATCGGGTAGTCCGAGTGGAGGTCCGAACCCCGTTCGTTAGGGGACGGCTAGCGGTCCAGAGACACACTCCAAGAGTACCAGTGGATTTCTCTAGTGGGTGCCGAGGCCGTTCGTTGGGCCTCGGTGGCTCGGTGCCTCCCTACGGTGGGATCCCATTCGGATACTTTCCTGCCGGTCTCGGACACGACTTTGGGCGTCCCAAGCGTTTCGCTCGTTTGGGTCTCGGCCCCATATAGGCTCGCCCGCAGTTGCCCCTGACTCTGTTATCCTAGGGCGGCTGTCAAAACCCTTTGGGGTCCAGCCTTCGAACCCCTAGACCGTAATAGGCTCAGAGCCCGGTTCCTTCCTATGAAAGGAACAGGCCGCGGGAAATATCTTCCCTATAGGCTCGGCCGCGGGTGGCGCGCCTTTTGAGGCGGTTTCGTGGGGAGGCGAAATGACGCCTGCTGTCGTAGTGGCCGAGCGCGACGTGATGGATGGGACGTAACTGTCCTCGCATTTAATGCGGTAGACGGCGCATGGGCCGCCGAAATTGGCTCGTGGTTAACCGCGCCAGACGAGGAAAACCTCCCCGATTTCATCGCCCGTTCGTTTCACCTCCTCCCTGCATAAATACCCGAAGAGTCTCGCCCCTCCTTGTCTTACCTTGCCTGCCACCTCCGTCGAGCCGTTGCCAGAGCAGCGGGTGCTAGGAAGAAGAGGAGAGAAGAGCGAGCCTAGGGGGAAAGTGAGAAAAAAGCGAGAGCATGGAGGGAGAGAGGAAAACTCACCGCCGCACCCGATTCCTCCATCGCATTCATGCCCGGCAACGTCGTCGTTGTCGAGGTGGACCCTTGGGATCTGTCGGATGTCACTGAGGAGATGCTTCAGTCGCTTGTCGACGGTGGACTCCTCCACCCGGTGACAGACCCTACTAGGCTGGAGTGGATTGCTTCGTCGGATGTCACTGAGGGGTATTTGGGGATCGCTCCCCATTGGGATTTGTGGCTCCACCTGTTCTGGGCGGGGCACACTACCAAACCAACGGGCACGTCGGGCAAGAGGAAGGCATCGAGGGCCGGAGGCTGCACTCTCCAAGTGCGTCAGGACCGCCTGCACCTCTACATCCTGGCCCAACTCGCGTCCTCCAACCGCCGGTGGTACACGAGTTGGTTTTACCTCCGCAACGACAACGGAGGACTTCCCCCTTATACTGGGCGGATTGTGGGGAGTTGCCTAGAGAAGTGGAAGTGGGGCGTCCCGAAGGTCGACCAGTCGAAGCTGGAGCCGCTCCTGGAGGGGCTGGCGAGGCTATGGAACCATGGCCTCACCGTTGCTGTGGTCGTGGCCGCCTTCCACCACCGGAGGGTGCTGCCGCTGATGGCTCGGCGATGGCGGCTGTTCGAGATGAGGCCGGGTGAGCCCGTCAAAGGCACCCGGATGTCTTCCTCCGCCCTCTCCGACGAGGAAATTCACCGTCGGGTGGAGGCGACGGTAGATGTGAAGTTGAGGGGCGGCAACCTGACCCCCTTCGCGATGCGTCCATCGCGGGGGTTCCTTTCGCTGGTAAGTCGAGCGCCGCTGTAGCCTCTGAACCTCCTTAATCTCCCTTTATCCCTTGTTTCCTTATGCGCATTTGTTGTTTCTTCAGGGGACGAGGGACGTGCGCTCCTCCCCGCCGCCCGTTCCCAAGGACGCGGGGCAGCGGGCGATCAACCGCGCTTACGCCGACACGCAGAAGAAGCGGAATGATGCTAAGGCGACGAAGCGCACGAAGTATATCCTTGCGCGTGAGGCGTTGGATAAGCGCCATCGTCAGCAACGGAAGGATGGTCTCCCATTGGAGGAATCCCCGTCGACGTCGTTGTCGACAGAGGCCTCGAACGGGAATGACAAGGGCGAGGGGGGGCGAGGCCCCCTAGACCACCTTCCAGACGTAGAGGAGGTGGCACCCGGGGTGTCGGTAAGCAGCCCAGCACCCCCGGGAAGGGGAGAGGAAGTGGACCCGGGGCCGGCGGTGGCCCCCTCCGGGGCCGAGGCCAACACGCCCGAGGCGCGGGCGTTAGGCAAACGCGCCGTCGGCCCTGTAAGCTCGGCGGTCACGGCGGAGCCGGTGGCGGTGGAGGCGACGCCACCGGCCCCGCAGAGGATCGAAGGGGTGCCGGGGTCCACTGAGGACCGACCGACGCCGATGGATACGGATGCGATGCCACTGCCGCCGCCTCCGCCATTGCGAATAAGGTTTGCTGTGGCGAAGCTGGGGCTGCCCCGTTCAAAGTAAGTGTATTTTTGGCGGGGTTATGGTGTCTTCCATTCGCTTTTTTGGTCTCGTGCTGACCCTGTGGGTTGATTTTCTTCAGTCGGAAGCGGCCTGTGGACGACCTCCCCTTGGTGCCCCTTAAAGCGCTTAAGGCGAGCCCTGGCTCCTCTGCCCACTGGGTGGCGGAGGCACAAGCCGCCATCCAGCGCGGCGTGGCATCGGCGAGGGTCGACCCAAAGGAACCGGCTGCCCAAGGAAGGGTTGCCAAGGCGGCCCCTACATGGTCAGATGGGGCCATCATGCCCTTTGTTGTCGAGGCTCCCCGAGCCTCCAGGGCTGAGGTGATGGGGGCCCCGGTGCCCATGACCGCCGAGACCACAATGTCCACGGCCGGCGCTTCTACGTCTGTCGAGGCCACAACGACGGAGGCCGGAGCCCCTAAGACCGCCGAGGCCGTGATTGCAGAGGCTGGAGCCCCTGAGGTCACCACGGCCATTGTGATGGCAGCGAGGCCGTCTGTGCAGGAGGCGGAGATGCGAGCGGCGGAGGCCTCAGCCATGCCCTCGGCTCAGGGCCTGTCATTGTTGCAGGAGAGTGCCTAGGAGGCGGAGGTCTATCCGATCTCCTCTGACGATACCTCCCAGGCGCGGGAGGTGGTCGGCGCCGAGGAGACCGATGCCGTGGAGCAGTCGGCGCCGCTCTTAGACGAGGGAGGCTCGGCCCTCGTGCGGGTGCGACCCGAGCCCTGCGGGTGGGATCACCTATGGGTACTATGGCGGAGCTAGGATGACCCTGAGGGGGAGCCTTTGTTCGCCCTCGAGGACATAGCTGAGGGTGGGCGCTAGAGTACCTTTGAGCAGTACCGCGAGCTGGCGAAGCGGTTGCTACGGACGGTGTTGTTCGTGGTGGCCGACGAACTGCCCGGAGTCGCTCAGGTTTGTGTTTTCCTTTCTCACGCGACGTTGTTCTTTCCTTGGTTTTGTCGCAATCGACGACCTCTGCTCTGCCTCCTCAGGAGCTCGAGACCCGGTCCCTCGGGAAGTTGGTCTTCCTCCGGCGGGAGAGGGGAATCTGGGACCAGCTTCAGAGGCAGAGGGGTCTTCTTACCGATGCTAACGAGCTTCTGTTGGCACAAAGCACGGAGGTGGAGGACCTTCGCCTTCGCTGTGCCGATGCGAAGGTCGAGGCGGCCACAGCCTAGACGCAGCTCGCCCCCTTGGCGGCGCGGATCAAGGAGCTAGAGGAGGAGCTTACCCACGTCGTCAGTGATCGGGATGCCTTCGGGTCCCGGGCTGAAGAAGCGACGGCCTCGGGCAAGGCCCTCACCGGGCAGCTGGGGGCAGAGGAGAGTGCGCATCGGCTGACCAAAGGTGCTCTGAATGAGGCCCTTGCTGCGGTTGAGGCCTCGCAAATCAAGGCTGTGGTTTTGAGGGGGACGGTCGAGGGTGAGTTTGAGTCCCCTTATTTTGTTTTCTTCCCCTTATGTTCGCTTCCTAACTTCCTTGTATGTCACAGAGGTGGGGAGTGAAGCCTCCAGGGTGGCTGAGGCCTCTCGAGTCGAGGCCCAGCGGTTGAAGGAGAAAGCCGAGGCCTGTCAGGCCGAGACCCGACGCTGGGAGCTGAAGGCCAAGGGTGAGCTCCGTGGGCTCCCATCCCTAACTTAGGTTGTTTTTTCTTTGGCTCGACCTTATTTCATTTTCTGTGGTGCAGAGTCAGAGGCGGAGATCGTTTGGGCCGCCGAGGCTTCCAGCGTGGTGTAGACGGTGCTCGAGACTGAGATCGGGGAGCACGAGGCGCTAAAGCGTGCTGCCCTTTCCGCCTGCGAGGCCCTGGAAGTCGAGGGGGTTCAGTCGGGTAGCTCCCTTGGGAGCCGCTTGATTGCGCTGAGCAGCCAGATGCGTGAGCAGCTCCGAGGGGCTCTGCACACGGGTGTCAAGCGGGCGATGGCCGTCATCTCCTCTCACTATCTTAGCGTTGACCTCCCGGCCATCAGTGATGGCTACGTTCTGCCTGATGATGACGAGGAGGCCCACGCGGTGGTCGCGAAGCTGCTGGAGGCGGCGGAAGGCCCTGGCATGGCGCTGGCGACGCTCTTTGAAGATGAGGTGGTTCCTCCCCTACCCTCTACCGGTGCTGGGGGCCCTAAGCCTTAATCTGTGCCCCGGGGGCTATGTAAAGATAGAATAGGGGTTATTTTTGTATCATAACGTTTGTGGCCGTCGAGGCCTTTATTTCTGACGTATTTGTGTTTCTTAGTTGTTTTTCTCATGTTTCCGAGCCTTTGCTCTCTATTGATCCTAATCAGATTTCGTTTGCAAAACACCCCTCTGGGGCCTAAGCCATCCCTTGAGCGAGAGGTAGTGAGGGAGTGCCATAGCTCAGGGGCGTAGGCTGTCTCGCGACTCTACCGGCCTCTTGCTTAGAACAGACCTTGGTCCGAGGAGTCTCTACAAATGATTCGTCAGAGCCTGCTAGAGACTTGGCATAGGAATCTTTTCGAAAAGCAACTAAAAAATGGTGCGTGGGACCTAGGGGGAGTCCCCCATCTAGCCCCTAAGGGAGGCTTGGTTCTGCTGAGGCAGAGCCGAGTCTCCCTTGTTGTGTTTATTGTACTACTGAGACCTACGATGGGCTCGGGGGGTTTCTCAAAAAATAAAACCAATTAAAGAACGCTTAGTAATTGTATTTCGAGAAACGACATATACAATGCTTGGAAATTTAGGGATAAAAGCGACGTAGCTGTTCTATGTTCCAAGCGTTGGTGAAGACTTCGCCCTTCTCGTTGGCCAGCTTGTAGGTCCCGGGCTTCAGTACTTGGGCGATGATGTACGGTCCTTCCCATGGGGGGGGTCAGCTTGTGGCGACCCTTGTTGCTCTGTGCTAGCCTCAACACCAGGTCGCCTACCTTCAAGTCTCTGCCTTGGACGCGTCGGGCCTGGTAGCACCGCAGGCTCTGCTGGTACTTGGCCGAGTGTAGTAGCGCAACGTCTCGGGCTTCCTCCAGCTGATCGAGGGCGTCCTCTCGGGTGGTGCGGTTGCTTTATTCGTTATAGGCTTGCAGCCTCGGGGAACCATATTCTAGGTCGGTGGGGAGGATGGCCTCGGCCCCATAGACTAGGAAGAAAGGCGTGAACCCCGTGGCTCGGCTTGGAGTGTTCCTCAGGCTCCAGATGACCGAGGGGAGTTCGGCGAGCCCTTTCTTGCCAAACTTTTTCAAACGGTTGTGAATTCTTGGCTTGAGGCCTTGTAGGATCATGCCATTGGCATGCTCTACTTGGTCGTTGGTCCTTGGGTGTCTTACGGCCGACCAGGCTACACGGATGTGGTGGTCGTCGCAAAACGTCAGGAACTTTTTGCCGGTGAACTACGTCCCGTTGTCGGTGATGATGGTGTTGGGGACCCCAAACCGGTGGATAATGTCAGTGAAGAACAGCACTGCCTGCTTGGATTTGATTCGATTGATCGGACGGGCTTCGATCCATTTGGAGAACTTGTCGATTGATACCAGTAGATGGGTGTAGCCCCTAGGGGCCTTTTGCAGAGGCCCGACCATGTTGAGCCCCCACACGGCGAACGGCCATGTGATGGGGATGGTTTGCAAGGCCAGGGCCGGGAGATGTGTCTGTCGAGCATAGTACTGGCATCCTTCGCAGGAGCGTACTAGCTTGGTAGCGTCGGCGACCGCCGTCGGCCAGTAGAACCCTTGGCGGAAAGCGTTCCCTACGAGCATCTAAGGCACCGCATGGTGCCCGCAGGCGCCTGCGTGTAAGTCCTAAAGCAGGGCTTGGCCCGCCTCGGAACTGATGCATCGTTGAAGGACACCTGAGGGACTTCGCCTGTATAATTCGCCATTGTAGAGGGCGTAGGTCTTGGCTCGGCATGCAAGTCATCGTGCTTCAGTTTGGTCGTCGGGAAGCTCCCCCCGATTAAGCCAATCGAGGAGCGGGGCTCGCCAATCCGCGTCCTGATCATTCTGCGGAGGCTCGGCGTTGACTTCCATGACCTTGGGCTCGGTCGAGGGGGTCTTGGCAGCAGAGGGGGCGTCGGGCTTTGCCATGGGTTCCCCAGGTGGGCCCTCCTCTGCTGTCGAGGTGCAGCCGATGGAGGGTTTCTGGAGGTCTCTAGCAAAGACGTTCGAGGGGACCAGGGCCCGTGCCGAGGCCATCTTTGCCAGCTCGTCGGCGGCCTCGTTGTACTTTTGTGCGATGTGATTTAGTTCGAGGCCATCGAACTTGTCTTCTAGGCGTCGTACCATCTTGCAGTAAGCCTCCATTTTAGGGTCGAGGCAGTTTGACTCCTTCATCACCTGATCTATGACGAGCCGCGAGTCGCCTCGGACATCGAGGCACCGTGCCCCAAGCTTGATGGTGACTTGTAAGCCATTGACGAGGGCCTCGTATTTGGCCACGTTGTTGGAGGCGGCGAAGTGGAGCCGCACAATGTAGCGCATGTGTACTCTGAGGGGTGAAACGAAGAGCAGACCCGCGCCTGCCCCGGTCTTCATCAGGGATCCATCGAAGTACAGGGTCCAGCACTCCGTCTGGATTTGAGCAGGTGGTAGTTGGGTATCTGTCCATTCAGCCACAAAATCAGCCAAGACCTGAGACTTGATCGCTTTTGAGGCGCAAAGGTCAGGGTTTCCCCCATAAGCTCGATAGCCCACTTGGCTATCCTACCCGAGGCCTCTCGGTTATGAACTATCTCGCCCAGGGGGAAGGATGATACCATAGTCACCGGGTGCGACTCGAAGTAGTGGCGCAGTTTGCGCCGGGCTAGGACCATGGCGTAGACTAGCTTCTGGATGTGGGGGTAGCGTGCCTTGGTCTCAGAGAGCACCTCACTGATGAAATAGATAGGTCGCTGGGTAGGCAGAGTATGCCCTTCTTCCTGCCTCTCTACTACTACGGCGGCGCTGACCACTTGGGTTGTTGCGGCGACGTAGAGTAAGAGGGCCTCGTCCATGGCCGGGGGTATCAGAACGGGAGGATTGGTGAGCAGCCTCTTGAGTCTGTCGAGGGCTTCCTCGGCCTCGGGGGTCCAAGAAAAACGCTCGGACTTTCTCAAGAGTCGGTACGGAGGCAAACCTTTTTCGCCAAGGCACGAGATGAAGCGGCTCAGGGCCGCGAGGCATCCCATGACCCTCTGTAACACCCTAGGTGTTTAGGCTTCCACTAAATTGCATGTCATTTCATAAACATGTGCATTATCCATGTCATCATGCCATTATCATTGAAACATACGTATGCAACATTTTAAATTTTATGTGTTTCATGCTGGATTGCTTAGAGTGGTAGTAGTGCAACATGGGAATGCAACATGAAACTCTCATACCTTGAAACATGGCAACATGGTAGTAATGTGACAAGTCTAGGATAACAACAAGGTCATGAAACATGCGAAACATTTCATTGCAACATTGGGTGAATTGCTTGTTTTAATTGCTGTATCACATGTGATCATTAGAAGTGGTATAACAACTTTGTAAAGTGGTTGATCATGGTCTGATACACCTTAACTACACTTAGGGTAATTGTTTGGACATTGTTCATGTGGACCAAAATGACCAAATTGCCCTTTAGGAGAGGTTTGACTTGAAATGAACCCTAGAGTGCCACTGTTTGACTGATTCAAAAGTCCAACTTGGAAGCTTTGCATGGCTGTACACTCTTTACAAAAGTTGTAGCTAATTTAGTAAGGAACAAAAGTTGTTTTATGGTCAACTCATGAAAATGTCTAGAACATGCTCAAACCTGGCCCACAAGTCAGAAATACATGCTGGTTTCAACACTGAAAAATATGCTAAGTCTTAACTGCATTTCAGTTGCATCGAGCTCACTTGGGCTTCATGTAACTTTGGATCCATGGTGTGTTAGGTGTTGGTCATTGAAAAGAATTTGTAGAGGGAAGATAGGTCTACAACTTTGATGTTCGATTCTTCCACTAACTCGTCACGGATTAGGAGGAAATCATCGTCGAATACGCGCTGTCAGGCGTCGGCTTTAGCACTGAATCGCATTTTTCAGAAAACCTTCAGAGTCACCATGGCCGACCGGTTCAGAAAACAGACGCCGCATGTCCGCCACTCAGTCGCCGGACTCCTGCTCGCGCTGGCCACGCGCCGGGCGCATCCTGGCGTCGCAGCCGCGTCTTGAGCACCCCGCGTGCCTGTCCGACGCACTCGCCCGCCCCATTTCGTTTTTCCTCACCTCCCACCGCACGTAGCGTCGAGAGCTCTGCCGTCCGCCATTGCCGACCGCGCATTGTCGTCGTCGTGCGTGCTCGCCGCCGTGAAAGCGCGTTGCCCAGTTCACCCAGAGCTGCGCCGTGATCCCCTCCACCGTCTCCACCTCTCAGTCGGGTAGATCGTACCTTGGTAAGGGCGTATTCGCCGTTCTCCCCACCGCAGCCATGGCGGGAGCTCACCGGAGTTGGCGCTCCACGCGGCCAGCTGCCCTCGCGCCGTTCCCATCCCCTCCTCTGCCTCGCGCTAGGTCATAGGAACACCACCGAAGCTCGTAGAGTCACCGATAGGGGCTGTGTCGTCGTCAGTTCACCGGAGCCGGCCATGCCGTGGCCGTGCACCGCCGTGTCAGTCGCCAACCCCTCTAGCCACCACCATAGCACTGATTGAGGTCACCACTAGATGCGCATGGTCATGGCGAACGTCGTAGCGTAGATGGTTTCGCCGGAGGAGCCACCGGCGGCGAGTTGCGCCGTCGTCGTCCTCCGCTCCCCTGCCTGTCTCGCTGACGAGCAGGGTCTGCCTTGTCAGCCGCTGAGGCTCAGGCGGGAGTCCAGCTCGGGCCGCGCCTAGTGCGCTCGTGGGCAGCCGTTCCTTGGGCCAGCCCACCGGTAGCTGTTAGGTTTCCTTAATTATTTTGTTTATTTTGTTTTCACAGATTTGTGTGCATGATTCAAAAATCTGTATTTCTTAGTATATAGATCCAAATGATATGGTTCTAATTTTGTTGAGCTCCTAGTATTGTCTAGTATTTAACAAAAATAGTATATGAGCACATGTTTTAGAAAAATTGGATGAATTAAATAGGAGTTTGAAATGTGTTTTTAGAAGCATGCAAACTTGTTTGAATTTTATCTTGAGTTTCTGTGGTCCAAAAATTATGAAATTTTGTGGGTCCTCTATTTTGGTTTAGTAGAGTCTCTGGTTAAAATTTCAGAGCTAGTGCATGTGTAGTTTTTAAGTTATAGAATTTCCTTTTATTAATGGGTGGATCTTGTGTGAATTTTCATAATTTTTCTATAGATCCAGTGAAGGTAAAATTTGGTGGGTACTATTCTTATGCTAGAATAATGCTAGGAAAAATGTGAAATCTGTTGCTTGACACTTTTCATTAGGATCTCTTAATTATGCCATTTTAAGCCAGTATGCCTTATCATTTTTGTGTAGACTGTTATACTTACTCAATGGCTTTGAAATTTTATGGTAGTCTATGTGAATCATGAGATAGCTACTGTAATTTTTGTAGATTTTTCTGAATAGTTTTACTATATATTGCTTTAATCACCTAATTAACTAAATAAATTAGAAAAGGGTATTAAATAATTTATTTAGAAGTTGGCACTATACTTTCTAGTGTTCCTCTGGGGTGTGCAACAAGTTGGTAAACTTGGTTTGGTCAAATTAGGCTTTTGCATCATCATTAAATAATTAAGTTAGTAACCCTGTCATTTCTGGACAGATTCTAGATTTACTGGAATTCAGTTTGATTCACGTAAGAATCATGCTGTGATGTTTACAAATGAATTGTAGAGAATTTCATAAGCTTTCCAGAATGTCCTCATGCAGGTCATTTGGATCTGTAGAACTCCTGTTATGATTGAATTAAGTAACTACTTGTATGCATATGAAACTTTAAATGTTAAATTATGTATACCTTTACTATTCTAAGTTGTGGTAATGTTCCTAGGTGTTAGACCCTTAACCGAAGATGAGCATCTTTATCTTAGGTTATGCAAGTTAGGTAAGTTGATCTCGTTCTTTAAGTTAAGTTAGATACAGGCTTAAAGTGATTTGAATAGGGCTAGTCGTACTCGGTAAACGAGTGTCCAGTGATACTTTCGTAAACACTCACTGTGATTCATTCATCATGAGCATCATGTCATTCCTTATGCATCCATGATATTTATCTTTTGCATCGGCATGCAATAGGTGTACCGGAAGGAGTAACCCTGCTAGAATTCGAGGAACCGAGCGAGCAGCAGCAGTCGACGCCGGAGGTTCAGGAGGAGCAGCCTTCAGGAGAAGTGCCAGACGAGGTCGCCGTTGAGTGCCCGGATCACCGTCCTTGCAACTTTGTGAAAGGCAAGCCCCGGAGCATATTAAGCCTCCTAATTTCCGAAATGCAGTACAGTATTATTGTTACATATATATATTGTTGCATTAAGTTTAGGTGTTGGATGCAAACACTTGCTGCATTGGTTACCTAATTCCTTGTCCAGATATTGTTACCCTGAATCCTATGTAGCTCAGGCTCGAGTAGTGCTTAGCCCTGCTTAAACGCGGTAGAAGTCGGGTGATTTCCTGTCACCTGCGAGATATAGGAATATACATGTGGCACGGTTGGCTATATTTGCTATCGTGGAAAAGAACCAGTCTTAATTTGAAATGAAGACCGGACGGAGGCTTGCCGGTTTGCAGTGACTCCGTCTGCGTCGCTTAAGGACTGATTCTTGGAGCCTTTCCTATTCATGTTGAACGCATGCCTCTCTCTTAGTTGGCCGGGTCTGGAGACCGACCGCGAAGCCGAGTAGCTCAACTCAGGCCGAGGAGTCGATAAGTATAAAGTACGCCTCGGAAGGGAGCCGTAGGCGTGAGTCCAAGGGCAGGTGATTTAAAAGTCCTGATCGTCCTGGTAGAAGGGTAATCCCTGAGAGCGCTGGCACTGATCGAACCCGCGAATTTGGTTCCTGAGTTGTACCAAAGGTAACCCACGGCTACTCTTGCTAAGTATGCCAGGGTGAGAGTTAGGAATACCCCCTCAGCTGAGTTGTAATTCGATTCGAATCGCCGTCTCTCCTCGGTTAGTGAGAACTTGACGGGCTTATCTCCAATGTAGATACACTTAATAACATAATGGTTCGGAAATGATGATATGATGATGACAGCCTTATTATACCTGCTATGGTTAATATTGTTTGCTCCTAATAAGTGAGTGCTCTAGTACAGGTGCTAATCTAGTGGACAGGTAAATAATGATAAGCTTGATGCTAAGTTTAAATTGGTTACTATAATCTTAAGCTCTTTTATGCAACTGTGTCTAGCTAGCCCACCTAAAAAGCCTTGCATGATCCTTGGTGTCCTTGATTTCTGATTTTGTCGGGTAAGTCTAGCTGAGTACCTTCTCGTACTCAGGGTTTATCTCCCACCTGTTGCAGATGACCAGTTCTACTTTGGTTGCTGCAAGTACTGCCTTCTCCCAGCTGGGGATGAAGACTAGACCATTGGGCACGGTCTCTACTAGTTCTCGTACCTGATAATGCTTTTGTGGGACATGACTCAGCCTTGGCAATGTATTTGAAAATCATGATGTTTTGTACTAAACTATGTTGCTTCCGCACACTCAAACTTGGTTTGTAATATTCTATTTCAACTCTGATGGATGTAATCCGAATGCTACTTGTGAAATGTTGTAACAGATGATGTGTTGTGTTGAATCACTACGATCTTAGTTTGTATGTCGAGAGTTGGTTGAAATCCTTCGTGATTTCCGGACTACCGGGATTATGGGAGCTTAAGTACAGGAATTTGATCGCTTCGGTGATTGTTTTTGTACTTACGTTCTTATGATTTGGTCGGTTCTGTTACAGCTGGCATCAGAGCAAGATTTGACACTAAACACGTCATTTGTGTATTTAAAACAAAAGTATTGTGAAAATCCTAAATTAAATACTAAGTATTGCCAGTGGTCATATCCCTTATGCCCAAATAAGGACTCTTAGGTGGCTTATTAAAGTACTAATTTGGGGGTTCCTGCTTGTTTCTGTTTCGTCGTCCATACGGCGTGCTATTGTATGGATGCCATCCGCTTGGGTGGTAATGTATGGATCAAAATACCTCTACGCTCTGGTAAGTGGGAGCTGTGAGAGCATGACCGTCCAACCGTCGGTCTAGGGGAGAGTAGTTGTGGTTGCTCGCATACTTACATGTTTGATCATGTATCTATGAGAGTACTTAATTATGGGTATCTCTGACGGGTAGCTGTGATACTAGAGTATATGCATCAGGGGATGTATGTATGAAGGTATTTAGTTTACTACTTGTTTTCTATGCTTTTTGGGAAATTATTGGGCTGAAATGAATTTTTTCTGCAGGTACACTAACAACGTATCGTTGTAGATCGACTAGCTACCGTGTATGAGAGAACGTATGTATGCCACCGTATATTTCGCTAGCCTTTAAAATTTTTTTAGGTTTGTGAGGACGTACGGATCGTGCATGCATCATGATTCAAGCATGCATGACATTTCTTGCATTATTCCTTCCCTTAAAAATTTGATTGTCCCGACAAATTAAATTTCGTATCCCTTAAATGATTCTCCCCTTACGTTGTAACTTTTTGCTACAGATGGCGCGCACGAAACTCACCGCTCGCAAGTCCGCTGGAGGCAGGGCGCCTCGTCACCGTTTGGCTCCTCGTGAGCCCCGTCCTGAGCCTACTGAGGTGGAAAGGCTGAGGGCGGAGCTGGCCCAGGTGACTGCTGAAAGGACTGCAGCGCAGCACCATTTGGAGCAAGTAACACAGGAAAGGGACCAAGAGACCCTTGAGGTTCAAAGGTTGACAGTTGCTCACCGCAACTGTGAACGCATGTTGATTCACGTGATGAACCAACGGAATGAAGCCTGGCACGAAGAGAATGTGTTGAGAGCGCGACAGATGGAGCTAGAGCAGCAAGTGGCAGTTGCTGAAGAGTACAATGACAATCTCCATGAGGAGGTCCACCTGTTACACAATCAACTTCACCCTCTCCTGCCACCTGATGATGAGGATGAGATGGGTTCTGGTGTCATCATGGCTGAAGGTGATGATGACATGGAGGTCAATGGACCTGAGGACGCTCCACCTGATGAGGAGGAAGATGAGGAGTTAGAGCCTCCTAGTGATGAAGATGGAGGAGAGATCTTCGACACTGACTCCGAGGACGATGCGTAGTTTAGCTTACTACTGAGCTAATGCGCTAGATCTAGTCTTTTGTTGATCCTCATGCATGAACGAGTAGCTTTGTAGCAAGTTAATCGTTGGGATGTAATATCGAACCCTATGTTACCCTTGATGTAAGTTGGAACCACTATGGCTTGGATGTAACCTATCGAACGTATTATGCTCCACGTATGTGAGCTTTTGATGAATTTCGCCTTTGCGGTCTATGGATCTCGTTGTTGGTTAAGTTCATCGCATTTATATGTCAATTGATGCGCTTGATGAGTTGGGTGATTGTGATGAATGATTGTGCCTCTGTTGATTATTAAATGCATTCCCTCCAATGGACTCAGTTTGGCATAATTATACAGTTCATCTACAAAAATTTCCACATCGTCAGTGCTCATTGGCTATACCTTTTGCAGATGGCTCATAACCTTCGTCGCGGTCGTGGCATGGGAAATGAGGAACAACCACCTCCACCACCGCCCACACCAGCTGAGCTAATGCAGATAGTTGTGGAAAGTCAGCGCATGCTAGCTGAGGCTATGCGCCAGATGGCTAACCGTGAGGATCGGCATGTCCGCCAGGGACCCGAGCCGAACCAGTACAGCAGCTTTAAGGACTTCATGGACACAAAGCCTCCTATCTTTCGTGAGGCAGAAGAACCCTTACAAGCGGATGAATGGTTGAGCACGATAGAGCAAAGATTTGGATTGCTCCGTTTGACTGAAGGCATGAAGGCTACGTATGCAGGACACCAGCTCCAAGGCCCTGCAGGCATCTGGTGGACCCATCACAGGACCACCTTCCCTGCTAACGTTGAGATCAGTTTGGAACCAATTCCAGGCAGCCTTCCGGGGACACTTTATCCCTCCTGGTCTCATGGCCATTAAGCATACTGAGTTTATGAAGCTCACCCAAGGCAATAAGAGTCTCAATGAGTACCTCCAGGCATTCAACAACCTGGCAAGATATGCTCCTGAGTTCGTCGATACTGACGCCAAGAGAATAGCTAGCTTCAAGAGGGGACTTTCCCCAAAACTGATGAAGTCAATGGGCAACTGCAAGTGTGTCACCTTCAATGAGTTTATCAGTGACACTCTGACTCAGGAGAACAATGACAAGATATATGCTGCTTCCAAGAACCGTAAAAGGAACTTTGAGGCTGGTGCTTCCCAGTCCAAGGCTCCAATGGTATCTAAGGCCCCGTACCGTCCACCCAATGCTAATGTCCGGTACCGCCCACCTCAGAAGAAGAACCAAGCTAAAACCGGTTTCCGCAAGGGGTATACAATTTCCTTGCCAAAGAATACCTCTGGTCAGGGTAGCTCCAATGTTCCACCAGCAAACAGGCCATGCTAGGAACTATAACCAGCCTGGTCATTGGGCAAATAGATGTCCCCATCCTCCCAAGAATGCTCAAGGAAACGTCCGTCAGGGGCGTGTTCACTATACTACAGTGGAGGAAATTCCTGCTGGTGAAGTGGTCACCGCTGGTAAGTTCCTTGTTAATGATCACCCTGCAGTTGTGCTCTTTGATTCTGGTGCTTCGCATTCCTTTGTGAGTTCTACTTTTGCATCTAAGCATCAGATGAATGTGATTACAATTGTCAAGGGGGGTTATTGTATTAGTGCTGCTGGGAATAATATCATGACTAACCAAGTAGTTAAAGATGTAAAGATTGAGATCGGGGATCGAGAGTTCCTTGTGGATCTTGTAGTTCTACCGGGGGTAGGAATCGATGTAATCCTAGGAATGAAGTGGATGAGCGGGAATGGAGTGTTGATCGATACATCAACCCGTGTGGTTATGTTGAGGGATCCTGTGGATAAGAAAGGTTTTCTAGTGCAGTTACCTCATGATATTGCTATCCACAGTACAGCCAATGCTACCTTAGCCAAAGCCATTAAGGATCTACCTGTTGTCTAGTGAGTTTCCAGATGTCTTTCCTGATGACTTGCCTAGATTACCTCCGGACCGTGATGTAGAATTCAAGATAGAACTCATTCCGGGTACGGCTCCCATTTCTCGAAGGCCCTATAGAATGCCACCCAATGAGTTGGCCGAGCTGAAGAGTCAGTTGAATGAGCTATTGAAGAAAGGGTTGATTCGGCCTAGTTCTTCTCCTTGGGGTTGTCCGGCTATATTTGTGAAGAAGAAGGACGAGTCTCTACGCATGTGCGTGGATTATCGTCCCCTAAACGCTGTTACTATCAAGAACAAATACCCTCTTCCTCGCATCGATATTCTGTTTGATCAGCTCTCCAAGGCTAAGGTATTCTCCAAGATCGATTTGAGGTCTGGCTACCATCAGATCAAAATTCGTCCTGAAGATATACCTAAGACAGCTTTCTCTACTCGTTATGGCTTGTTCGAATACCTCGTCATGTCATTTGGGTTGACAAATGCTCCGGCACACTTTATGTACCTGATGAATTCTGTATTCATGCCGGAATTGGACAAATTTGTCGTCGTGTTCATTGATGATATCCTGGTATATTCTCAGAATGAAGAAGAGCATGCTGAACATCTGAGAATTGTTTTAACTCGGTTACGTGACAACCAGCTTTATGCTAAGTTCAGCAAGTGCGAATTCTGGTTGAATAAGATACCTTTTCTAGGTCATGTATTATCTGGTGATGGAATTTCGGTTGACCCTACTAAGGTGCAAGAAGTCCTTGAGTGGAAGGCACCTACTACGGTCACAGAAGTCCGAAGTTTCCTGGGATTGGTAGGCTATTATCGTCGCTTTATCCCGGAATTCTCAAAGATCGCCAAGCCCATGACTCGGCTACTGCAAAAGGATGAGAAGTTTGTGTGGACTCCGAAGTGTGAAGAGGCTTTCCACACTTTGCGGACCTTACTAACCTCTGCTCCTGTATTGGCACAACCTGACATCGAGAAGCCTTTTGATGTCTACTGTGACGCATGTGGCACCGGTTTGGGGTGTGTTCTTATGCAGGAAGGCCGAGTAATTGCTTATGCTTCGCGCCAGCTCCGAAAGCATGAAGTCAACTATCCTACCCATGACTTAGAGCTAGCCGCAGTTGTTCATGCCCTGAAGATCTGGAGACATTACTTGCTTGGTAATGTGTGCAACATCTATACTGACCATAAGAGTCTCAAGTACATCTTTACGTAGCCTGAGTTGAACATGCGTCAACGACGATGGTTAGAATTAATCAAAGACTACAACCTTCAAGTGCACTACCATCCTGGTAAGGCAAATGTGGTTGCTGATGCCTTAAGCAGGAAGGCCCATTGCAATTCCTTAGTTAGTGAAGACTTTCATCTGGCACACCTCCTTCATCCTGTAGTACTCCACAATATCACTGTGGATTGCTCTCTTAGAAGTCGAATTATCGAACTCCAGAAGACGGATGTGGGTGTATTTCACATCAAACGGAAAATGAAAGAAAAAGAGACCAAGCACTTTAAGGTCGATGACAAGGGAATTCTCTGGTTTAATGATAGGCTTGTGGTACCCAAAGATAAAGAACTTAGAAATCAAATTATGGATGAAGCCCATTCTTCAAAATTGTCCATCCATCCTGGTAGCAGTAAAATGTATCAAGATCTCAAGCTGTATTATTGGTGGACCAAGATGAAGAAAGAAATCGCAGCTTACGTGGCAAGGTGTGATAACTGTTGCAGAGTCAAGGCTATTCACATAAGGCCTAGGACTATTACAGCCACTCTCTATTCCTGGCTGGAAGTGGGAAGAAATTAGCATGGATTTTATTGTTGGATTACCCACTACCAAAAGGGGTTGTGATTCCATCTGGGTTATCGTAGATCGTCTAACTAAATCTGCTCACTTTATTCCAGTCAAGTCTACCTATCATCCTCACAATTATGCTGAGATTTATTTTCAACAAGTGGTGCGTCTCCATGGTGTACCCAAATCCATTGTTTCTGATCGAGGGCCGCAATTCACGGCTCGCTTTTGGGAGTGCTTACATCAGAATCTTGGCACTCATCTAATCCGCAGTTCTGCCTATCATCCGCAAACATCAGGACAGACTGAGCGTGTGAATCAAATTCTTGAAGACATGCTTAGAGCTTGTCTTATCTCTTGCAAAGGCTCTTGGGAAGACTGGTTACCTCTCGCGGAATTCTCTTATAACAACAGTTATCAAGAGAGTATCAAAATGGCTCCTTTTGAAGCTCTTTATGGCCGCAAGTGTAGAACTCCTTTGAACTGGGTGGAACCCGGAGAAAGAAGATTCTATGGAATTGATTTTGTAAAAGAAGCCGAAGAGCAAGTCCGAACTATACAGAAGAATATGACTGCCGCACAGGCTAGACAAAAGAGCTATGCTGACAAGAGAAGAAAACCTATTGAGTTTGAAGTAGGTGATCATGTTTATTTGAAGGTATCCCCTATGAAAGGAGTCAAGCGTTTTGGAATTAAAAGGAAACTTGAGCCTCGATATGTTGGACCCTACCGCATTATCGAGAAAAGTGGAAGAGTAGCCTATAAGCTCGATCTACCATGGGAGATGGGGGCTATATTCCCGGTATTCCATGTGTCCCAGCTTAAGAAGTGTCTTCGTATTCCTGAGGAGAGAATAGCAACAAGGAAAGTCAACTTGAAATCTGATCTTTCTTATGAAGAAAAGCCCGTGCAAGTCCTGGATACTCAAGAAAGAGTGACTCGTACACGAAGTAGTTAAATTATACAAGGTAGTTTGGAGTAATCATAGTGAACGGGATGCAACCTGGGAGCGGGAAGATTATCTAAAGGAAAATCATCCAACTTTCTATACTAAATGGTACGCTTTCCAAATCTCGGGACGAGATTTTTCTAAGGGGGGAGGGCTGTAACACCCTAGGTGTTTAGGCTTCCACTAAATTGCATGTCATTTCATAAACATGTGCATTATCCATGTCATCATGCCATTATCATTGAAACATACGTATGCAACATTTTAAATTTTATGTGTTTCATGCTGGATTGCTTAGAGTGGTAGTAGTGCAACATGGGAATGCAACATGAAACTCTCATACCTTGAAACATGGCAACATGGTAGTAATGTGACAAGTCTAGGATAACAACAAGGTCATGAAACATGCGAAACATTTCATTGCAACATTGGGTGAATTGCTTGTTTTAATTGCTGTATCACATGTGATCATTAGAAGTGGTATAACAACTTTGTAAAGTGGTTGATCATGGTCTGATACACCTTAACTACACTTAGGGTAATTGTTTGGACATTGTTCATGTGGACCAAAATGACCAAATTGCCCTTTAGGAGAGGTTTGACTTGAAATGAACCCTAGAGTGCCACTGTTTGACTGATTCAAAAGTCCAACTTGGAAGCTTTGCATGGCTGTACACTCTTTACAAAAGTTGTAGCTAATTTAGTAAGGAACAAAAGTTGTTTTATGGTCAACTCATGAAAATGTCTAGAACATGCTCAAACCTGGCCCACAAGTCAGAAATACATGCTGGTTTCAACACTGAAAAATATGCTAAGTCTTAACTGCATTTCAGTTGCATCGAGCTCACTTGGGCTTCATGTAACTTCGGATCCATGGTGTGTTAGGTGTTGGTCATTGAAAAGAATTTGTAGAGGGAAGATAGGTCTACAACTTTGATGTTCGATTCTTCCACTAACTCGTCACGGATTAGGAGGAAATCATCGTCGAATACGCGCTGTCAGGCGTCGGCTTTAGCACTGAATCGCGTTTTTCAGAAAACCTTCAGAGTCACCATGGCCGACCGGTTCAGAAAATAGACGCCGCGTGTCCGCCACTCGTCGCCGGACTCCTGCTCGCGCTGGCCACGCGCCGGGCGCATCCTGGCGTCGCAGCCGCGTCTTGAGCACCCCGCGCGCCTGTCCGACGCACTCGCCCGCCCCATTTCGTTTTTCCTCACCTCCCACCGCACGCAGCGTCGAGAGCTCTGCCGTCCGCCATTGCCGACCGTGCATCATCGTCGTCGTGCGTGCTCGCCGCCTGGAAAGCGCGTTGCCCAGTTCACCCAGAGCTGCGCCGTGATCCCCTCCACCGTCTCCACCTCTCAGTCGGGTAGATCGTACCTTGGTAAGGGCGTATTCGCCGTTCTCCCCACAGCAGCCATGGCGGGAGCTCGCCGGAGTTGGCGCTCCATGCGGCCAGCTGCCCTCGCGCCGTTCCCATCCCCTCCTCTGCCTCGTGCTAGGTCATAGGAACACCACCGAAGCTCGTAGAGTCACCGATAGGGGCTGTGTCGTCGTCAGTTCACCGGAGCCGGCCATGCCGTGGCCGTGCGCCGCCGTGTCAGTCGCCAACCCCTCTAGCCACCACCATAGCACCGATTGAGGTCACCACTAGATGCGCATGGTCATGGCGAACGTCGTAGCGTAGATGGTTTCGCCGGAGGAGCCACCGGCGGCGAGTTGCGCCGTCGTCGTCCTCCGCTCCCCTGCCTGTCTCGCTGACGAGCGGGTCCGCCTTGTCAGCCGCTGAGGCTCAGGCGGGAGTCTAGCTCGGGCCACGCCGTCGGCTTGGGCCGCGCCTGTGCGCTCGTGGGCCGCCGTTCCTTGGGCCAGCCCACCGGTAGCTGTTAGGTTTCCTTAATTATTTTGTTTATTTTGTTTTCACAGATTTGTGTGCATGATTCAAAAATCTGTATTTCTTAGTATATAGATCCAAATGATATGGTTCTAATTTTGTTGAGCTCCTAGTATTGTCTAGTATTTAACAAAAATAGTATATGAGCACATGTTTTAGAAAAATTGGATGAATTAAATAGGAGTTTGAAATGTGTTTTTAGAAGCATGCAAACTTGTTTGAATTTTATCTTGAGTTTCTGTGGTCCAAAAATTATGAAATTTTGTGGGTCCTCTATTTTGGTTTAGTAGAGTCTCTGGTTAAAATTTCAGAGCTAGTGCATGTGTAGTTTTTAAGTTATAGAATTTCCTTTTATTAATGGGTGGATCTTGTGTGAATTTTCATAATTTTTCTATAGATCCAGTGAAGGTAAAATTTGGTGGGTACTATTCTTATGCTAGAATAATGCTAGGAAAAATGTGAAATCTGTTGCTTGACACTTTTCATTAGGATCTCTTAATTATGCCATTTTAAGCCAGTATGCCTTATCATTTTTGTGTAGACTGTTATACTTACTCAATGGCTTTGAAATTTTTATGGTAGTCTATGTGAATCATGAGATAGCTACTGTAATTTTTGTAGATTTTTCTGAATAGTTTTACTATATATTGCTTTAATCACCTAATTAACTAAATAAATTAGAAAAGGGTATTAAATAATTTATTTAGAAGTTGGCACTATACTTTCTAGTGTTCCTCTGGGGTGTGCAACAAGTTGGTAAACTTGGTTTGGTCAAATTAGGCTTTTGCATCATCATTAAATAATTAAGTTAGTAACCCTGTCATTTCTGGATAGATTCTAGATTTACTGGAATTCAGTTTGATTCACGTAAGAATCATGCTGTGATGTTTACAAATGAATTGTAGAGAATTTCATAAGCTTTCCAGAATGTCCTCATGCAGGTCATTTGGATCTGTAGAACTCCTGTTATGATTGAATTAAGTAACTACTTGTATGCATATGAAACTTTAAATGTTAAATTATGTATACCTTTACTATTCTAAGTTGTGGTAATGTTCCTAGGTGTTAGACCCTTAACCGAAGATGAGCATCTTTATCTTAGGTTATGCAAGTTAGGTAAGTTGATCTCGTTCTTTAAGTTAAGTTAGATACAGGCTTAAAGTGATTTGAATAGGGCTAGTCGTACTCGGTAAACGAGTGTCCAGTGATACTTTCGTAAACACTCACTGTGATTCATTCATCATGAGCATCATGTCATTCCTTATGCATCCATGATATTTATCTTTTGCATCGGCATGCAATAGGTGTACCGGAAGGAGTAACCCTGCTAGAATTCGAGGAACCGAGCGAGCAGCAGCAGTCGACGCCGGAGGTTCAGGAGGAGCAGCCTTTAGGAGAAGTGCCAGACGAGGTCGCCGTTGAGTGCCCTGATCACCGTCCTTGCAACTTTGTGAAAGGCAAGCCCCGGAGCATATTAAGCCTCCTAATTTCCGAAATGCAGTACAGTATTATTGTTACATATATATATTGTTGCATTAAGTTTAGGTGTTGGATGCAAACACTTGCTGCATTGGTTACCCAATTCCTTGTCCAGATATTGTTACCCTGAATCCTATATAGCTCAGGCTCGAGTAGTGCTTAGCCCTGCTTAAACGCGGTAGAAGTCAGGTGATTTCCTGTCACCTGCAAGATATAGGAATATACATGTGGCACGGTTGGCTATATTTGCTATCGTGGAAAAGAACCAGTCTTAATTTGAAATGAAGACCGGACGGAAGGCTTGCTGGTTTGCAGTGACTCCGTCTGCGTCGCTTAAGGACTGATTCTTGGAGCCTTTCCTGTTCATGTTGAATGCATGCCTCTCTCTTAGTTGGCCGGGTCTAGAGACCGACCGCGAAGCCGAGTAGCTCAACTCAGGCCAGGAGTCGATAAGTATAAAGTACGCCTCGGAAGGGAGCCGTAGGCGTGAGTCCAAGGGTAGGTGATTTAAAAGTCCTGATCGTCCTGGCAGAAGGGTAATCCCTGAGAGCGCTGGCGCTGATCGAAACCCGCGAATTTGGTTCCTGAGTTGTACCAAAGGTAACCCACGGCTACTCTTGCTAAGTATGCCAGGGTGAGAGTTAGGAATACCCCCTCAGCTGAGTTGTAATTCGATTCGAATCGCCGTCTCTCCCGGTTAGTGAGAACTTGACGGGCTTATCTCCAATGTAGATACACTTAATAACATAATGGTTTAGGAAATGATGATATGATGATGACAGCCTTATTATACCTGCTATGGTTAATATTGTTTGCTCCTAATAAGTGAGTGCTCTAGTACAGGTGCTAATCTAGTGGACAGGTAAATAATGATAAGCTTGATGCTAAGTTTAAATTGGTTACTATAATCTTAAGCTCTTTTATGCAACTGTGTCTAGCTAGCCCACCTAAAAAGCCTTGCATGATCCTTGGTGTCCTTGATTTCTGATTTTGTCGGGTAAGTCTAGCTGAGTACCTTCTCGTACTCAGGGTTTATCTCCCACCTGTTGCAGATGACCAGTTCTACTTTAGTTGCTGCAAGTACTGCCTTCTCCCAGCTGGGGATGAAGACTAGACCATTGGGCACGGTCTCTACTAGTTCTCGTACCTGATAATGCTTTTGTGGGACATGACTCAGCCTTGGCAATGTAATTGAAAACTATGATGCTTTGTACCAAAACTATGTTGCTTCCGCACACTTCAAACTTGGTTTGTAATATTCTATTTCAACTCTGATGGATGTAATCCGAATGCTACTTGTGAAATGTTGTAACGGATGATATGTTGTGTTGAATCACTACGATCTTGGTTTGTATGTCGAGAGTTGGTTGAAATCCTCGTGATTTCTGGACTACCGGGATTATGGGAGCTTAAGTACAGGAATTTGATCGCTTCGGCGATTGTTTTTGTACTTACGTTCTTATGATTTGGTCGGTTCTGTTACACCCTCTACACTCCCTTGAGGTCTCTAATTGGTCCCATGCTGGTTATCGCCGAGACCTTCTCTGGGTTGGCCTCAATGCCCTGTTCCGAGACTATGAATCCCAAGAGCATGCCTCGAGGGACCCCAAACACACACTTCTCAGGATTGAGCTTGATGCCCTTCTCTTTAAGGCGTTTGAAGGTTACCCTCAAGTCATTCACGAGATTCTCAGCCTTTCTAGTTTTGACCACAATGTTGTCTACGTAGGCCTTGATGGTATGCCTGATGTTGTCGCCAAAGACCTGGGTCATGCACCGCTGGTACGTGGCACCTACGTTTCTGAGGCCGAAGGGCATCGTCACATAGCAGTACATGCCGAACGGTGTGATGAAAGAAGTCGTGAGCTGGTCGGACTCTTTCATCTTGATCTGATGGTAGCCGGAGTATGCATCAAGGAAAGACAGGGTCTCGCACCCTGCAGTGGAATCAATGATTTTATTGATTCGAGGTAATGGGAAGGGGACCTTTGGACAGGCTTTGTTCAGACCGGTGTAGTCTACACACATCCTCCATTTCCCATTTTTCTTCTTGACTAAAACAGGGTTAGCCAACCACTCTGGGTGGGACACTTCCTTGATGAACCCGGCTGCCAAGAGTTTCTGCACCTCCTCTCCGATGGCCCTGCGCTTTTCTTCATCGAAGCGGCGCAGGCGTTGCTTCACCGGTCTAGATCTAGCCCGGATGTCCAGGGCGTGCTCGGCGACCTCCCTTGGTATGCCCGACATGTCCGAGGGACTCCATGCGAATATGTCGGCGTTCGCACGGAGAAAGTCAACGAGCACGGCTTCCTATTTGATGTCGAGGGTGGCGCTGATCCTCAGCGCCCGGTCGTCGGGGCAGGCGGGGTCGACCGGGATGAGTTTGATGGTCTCAGCGGGCTTGAACGCCCCCGCGCGATGCTTGGAGTCAGGCACCTCGCCACTGAGTTGGTCAAGGTGGGCGACAAGGGTCTCGGCCTCCACAAGAGCCTCGGCGTACTCGATGCACTCGACGTCGCAGTCGTATGCATGTTCATACGTGGACTCGATCGTGATGATACCATTAGGGCCTGGCATCTTGAGCTTGAGGTAGGTATAGTTGGGCACTGCCATGAACTTGGCGTAGCACAGTCGCCCTAGAATGGCGTGGTAGGCTCCCCCGAACCCAACGGCCTCGAAGGTGAGGACTTCCTTGCGGTAGTTGGAGGGGGTGCCAAAGCAGACAGGGAGGTCGATGCGCCCGATGGGTCGCATGCGCTTCCCCGGCACGATGCTGTGAAAGGGTGCGACGTCGCCTCAGAGCCTCAACCGATCGATCTCCAAGAGCTCCAGGGTGTTGGCGTAGAGGATGCTGAGGCCACTGCCTCCGTCCATCAACACCTTGGAGAGGCGGGTGTTGCCGATGATCGGGTCGACGACCAGTTGGTACTGCCCGGGATTCGGAATACGGTCGGGGTGATCATCTCGATCGAAGGTGATCGCCTCTCGAGACCAGTCGAGGTACTAGGGGGTGGCCACCTTGACCGAGAAGACCTCTCGACATTCCCTCTTGCGCTACCGCATCGTAAGGCATGCCGAGGGCCCACCGAAGATCATGAAAGCATTGCATACCTCGGGGAACCCATCGTCCTTGTCTTCGTCCCGACCGCCGGCCCCCTTCTGCTTGGTGTCGTCGTCGGGGAGCCCGAGCCTGGCGTAGTAGCACCGTAGCATGGTGCAATCTTTGAGAGCGTGCCTGACTGGGCTCTAGTGGTAAGGGCAGGGTTTCTTGAGCATGTCGTCGAAGGGCCTAGGGCCTTTGGAGCCTTAGGGATTCTTGCGCTCTGTGGCCGCGACCAGATCAGCCTCCAGGACCTCCTGCTTCCTCAGGTGCCCCTTTTTCTTTTTCTTAGGGAGGTGGGAGGCTGAGGCCTTGGGGGCCTCCTCCCTCCGCTTACTCTTGGCGTTGGTGTCAGGGAAGATGGCTCCGACAGCCTCTTCGCCCGAGGTGAAGCTGGTGGCAATGTCGAGGAGCGCGGCGGCAGAGCGTGGTACGTTGCGACCTAATTCTCGGACCAAGTCCCGACAAGTGGTGCCAGAGAGGAAAGCCTGGATGATCTCCGAGTCGCCGACGCTGGGTAGCTTGGTGCACTGTTTGGAGAAGCGCCGGATGAAGTCTCGGAGAGACTCGCCCAGCTTTTGGCGACAGCTCTTAAGATCCTAGGAATTCCCAGGGCGCACGTATGTGCCCTGGAAGTTTCCGACGAGGATCCTTACCAAGTCGCGCCAGTCGTGGATTTGAGAGGGAGGGAGATGCTCGAGCCAGGCTCGTGCTGAGTCCGACAAGAGCAAGGGGAGATTACGAATGATGAGCGGGTCATCGTCCACGCCGCCCAGCTGGCAGGCCAGGCGGTAATCAGCGAGCCAGAGTTCCGGGTTGGTTTCGCCGCTGTACTTCACGAGATTGGTCGACTGTCAGAACCGGGTGGGGAAAGGAGCAGCGCGGATGGCCCTGCTAAAGACCCGAGGGCCTGGTGGCTTAGGGGAAGGACTGCGGTCCTCGCCGCTGTCGTAGCGACCGCCTCGGTGTGGATGGTAGCCCCGAGCGGGCCCCTCGTTGTCGTGGCGTCGTCGCCTGCTGACCGCCTCATGGTCTCCTTGCACCTCGCGTCGATTGCCGAGGCGGTCCAAGAGCACGGGGACCCTATGGGCTATTGGCGCTCGGTCAGGCTAGGGACGAGCCGAGGCTTCCCTGTCCTGCCGAGGTGGTGCCATGAGAAGGTTCAAGGCGCCCCCATGCCGTCGGGAGGCGGAACTCTCGGCCTGCTGAACCACAGCGGTCTCTAGGAGATCGCGGAGCTCACCGCGGACCCATCGCCCTTCCGTGGTAGAAGGCTCGGGCATCGCGCGGACCAGCATTGCCGCAGCCACGACGTTCTGGCTGGCGCAATTGAAGACCAGGGGTTGCTCGCTCCCTTCGTCGTCATGGATGCGGTGATGCACATCGTGGGCCCTTCGTCGGGCTCCCCCGCCTTCACCGCGGCCCCGCTGTTCCTGTTCGAGAGAGTCTCGAAGCTGCTGCAGAAGGAGTTGGTCTTGTTCGACCTTGGCCTGGAGCTCACGAAGTTGCTCTAGGTCTGGGCGCTGAGGTCGTGCAAGAGCAACGTTCTCATTTCGTGTGGCCGGCAGGACATTGCGTGGGGGCGTGACGGCGCCTGCACCTGGACGAAGTGGGGAGCAGCTACCTGCCCCCTCATCCTCTTCACCTGCCCTCGGCATCCCGAGCCCGACGTGGAAGCACTCGCGAGTGGGGTCATAAGTGCCTTCGTCGTCGGAGTCGGAGTAACCGAAGCAGTAGTCGCTTGCGACCAAGAACTAGCGCAAAGCCCCAGGGTCACGGAGCCCGGAGAAATCCACTTCGGGCCATGCTTGTCCTCATCCGTGGAGTCGGCATGGGTGCTTAGGTCAAGACGGAAGCGCTGGCAGCGCTCTGAGGGATCCTCATGAGCGGCAGCGTATGCGTAGGCGTAAGAAGCAGCGGCATTTCTCAACCCAAAGGGGTATGGGGATGGTGCCGTCGCCAGATTCTGCTCCGTCGGGGTCGGTTCTTCAGGGAGTGGTGGAGCGGAGCTTGACGACTGGGCACCATCGCAAGCCACCGGCGTTTTCCCTTTGTCCAAGCTCAGGCCAGACAGGTCCTCGGCCAGGGACCCCGTACCAACAGCTGGTCGTAGGATATCGGCGGGGAGTGGCATGCCGCCCCGGGTTCACGTAGCGTCGGGGTGGCCTTGCTCGCGTCGTGCCTGACGAGCGCGGCGAGAGCGGCCGCCCGGGCGCCGCCTGCGCCTGGGCTGCCGGTGCGTAACTTCATCGTCGGATGGTGGGGCTCAGGGAGTGAGGAGTACCATGTCGTATTCATGCCCTAGAGACATGAATTCTAGGCTCCCGAACCAAACTATGGTGCCGAGATGCAATGGTCGTCCGGGGTCTGCCATCTAGAACCTGCTGGGATGACGAAACTGACACGCAGCGTCCCCTACCTGGCGCGCCAACTGTCGGTGTTCCGGACCGGGGGGTCCTCGACCGACTAGTGAATTTGTTCTGCGTGCTCCCGATTCCGGATGGTGATGCAAAGAGACACAAGATTTATACTGGTTCGGGCAATCGGTACCCTACGTCCAGTCTGAGAGATCGAACTTGTATTCCTTGCACCGAAGTGCTCGTAGTAGGGGGTTACAAGCTAAGGGAAAGAGGGAACTAGTCCCAGGTCTCGGCAAGGTGTCGTGTGGGCCGTCTGAGACGTTGCTCTCAAGCGGCGGGAATGTGTGCGTGTGTGTGTTACAGGGTGTTCTCCCCGGTCTTCCCCCCCTCTAAGTGGCCCAAGTCCTCTCCTTTTATAGTTGAAGGGAGGACAGGGACAGTACACGTATTACTATGCGGCGTCGTGCCAACAGGGGCAGCATGTCCGAACCCTGTGGCCTGTTCCTGTGGCGGCGTGGTCGTCGGAGTGGTCCGTCCTTGGAGTACCGGGGTGGCGTGGTCGTCCCATCAGGTCTCGTGCGTCGTGGGAGCCCTGAGAATGCCTCGGAGTGGACGCAGCGGCGAACGTGCAAGCTACTATGGACGGACCGTGCGCGAGGCCGAGACTTGATCGGTGCCGAGGCTTGTACTGCGGTGGGGGGGGGGTCTCGGCAGGCTCGAACCCCAAGATCACCGAGGCCCTGGTATACAGTGCCGAGGCCTTGAGCGGGCGGCCGATCATGGGTACAGCGTTTGGACACAGTGGCCGGTAACCCCCGTCGTACCCTGTCCCAGCTGGTATGGCGCTGATCGTGGACACAGTGGTAGGACACAGTGGCCGATAATCCCCGCCATGCCCTGTCCTGGCCGGTATGGCGCTGATCGTGGACACAGTGGTAGGACACAGTGGCCGGTAATCCCCGCCGTGCCCTGTCCTGGCCGGTATGGCGCTGATGCGACCTCGGGTCACGTCGGCCGTCCTGTGGCGTTGAGCCACCGTGCGGCTGAGATTGCGGGAGTGGTTGAAGCATTAATGAGACATGACACGCTGTCGGGAGGGTCGGCCGAGGCGGGGGGCGACGGGCCGCGGACGAGCCGGCCTCGAGCGACATGGAGAATAAGGACTCGCGCGAGACGGAGATCAGGCTCCTTGCCGAGGCCTCGGGCGAGAGGCCTCGCGCGAGACGGAGATCGGGCTCCTTGCCGAGGCTTCGGGCGAGAGGCCTCGCGCGAGACGGAGATCAGGCTCCTTGCCGAGGCTTCGGGCGAGAGGCCTCGCGTGAGATGGAGAACGCGCCTCCTGCCGAGGCCTTCCGTGGAGAGCCTCGGGCGAGACGGAGACGGCGTTCCCTGCTGAGGCCTTCCTGGGGAGCCTCGCACGAAGCGGAGTTTGCGTCAGGATGCCGAGACCTCCTGCTCGGGGCTCGAGGCGAGGAGGAGGAGGACCCAGTGGGCTCGATCATGGCGGGTGAGGGGCCCACGACTTGCCTTCTAGCTTTTATTATTATTTATTTTTTAGATGGGACTCTAGCGACCCATTTGATGTTTTGCTTGGGGTACCCCATTCTAAGATACCCGACATGTTGTGTCTGAATGTTTCAAAAGTAGATCGGGTGCTACATCTCCCTCGTCGCCTTCTGCTGCCTCGCCTCGGTGTCTCTTCCTCTTCTTGGTGCTGGCTGGGCATCCGCTGCCTCCTTCCTCTCTTTCTCTATGCTGGTGACGTTCGAGGTGGCGCAAGCCCTATATGAGCGCTCGAAAGGACGCGGAAAAATGATTGTAGGCGCGGGCGTTCGAATGCAGCGTCCGTCCGGACGTCCGGCAGTTTTACAACTTCTCAAACATCTAAAGCCACTTCCTCGCCACACTCCATGGCTGCCTTTGTCTTGTCACCAACCAAAATAGCTTGCAGGTTTTTAGTGCCACCAGAATTGTGGTGTGGCATTCGGTGGCCGGGAACCAAGGCATCTGTTAAGCCATTGATCTCAACAGCTTCGTTAGAAAAAAAAAACTCATACTTCACTTGTACTGAAAATGACGCTGAGCAGTGAACACGTTCTGTTCTTTTGAAACGACTCTGAACAAATTCTACAGTAGTATCGCAGAAGGTAGAGCATCAATGAGACAGTGCCCGACTCTGGCACTCGAGACAGGACCTTTGCGCAATGCTTCTTCCGTTCTGCCACAGGCTCCTCTCTGCCATGCTTCTGCCGCTCTTCTGCAGCCGCGCTGGAACGAGCAACCGATCCAAATGTTGCCACGACGAGTTTGCCATTCTGGAATCTGACTTCCGGTATGTGATTAAGGGCCTAAATTTTAGTCACTGTTACATTGAATGTTTGATATATATATGAAGTATTAAATATAGACTAATTACGAAACTAGTTGCATAGTTTGCGATTAATTTACCAGACGAATTTTTAAGCCTAATTAGTCTAGGATTTGACAATGTTTTGCTACAGTATACATGTGCTAATGACGGATTAATTAGGCTTAAAAAATTCATCGTGAAGTGTCGACGGATTATATAATTTGTTTTTTTATTAGTATTCGAACATCCCGTACAACATCCTTTCGACACGCATAATAAATTTTAGTAGCCGGACCCAAAGGCCCACTGAGCACCAAACGGCTGGCACCGGCGCATCACCCCGTTGAAGCCTGAGCAGCAGGTTGAGCTAGGCAGCCGGAGTAAATGTCGAGCACCTTCTTCAAGTCCGCGGCGCTGGCCGTCCACACGTGCCCCGGCGACGCCTCGGGGAGGCCACCCACCACCTCCTCACACCCCTCCTCCACCAGCGCCGCCTCTCGGAGCTTCCCCTCCCGCCACAGGCTCTTCACCAGCAGCGCCTTGGTGGGCGCGTCGGGGGCGACCCCGGCGGCGCGCATTTCGTCGAACACCCTCAGCGCGAGCGCCGCGCGCTCCCGCTTGCAGTAGGCCCTGACCAGCACGCTGTACATGTACCCGTCGGGCTGCAGCTCGCAGTGCCGCACCAGCCCGAGCAGCCGGTGCACGCCCTTGAGGTCGCCGGCGCTGGCCAGGTGCTCCATCAGGCCGGAGAAGGTCTGCAGGTCCGGGAGCACTCCCCGGGCCATCATCTCCTCGAGGAGGTCCATGGCGTCGGCCCCTCTCCGGCACTTCGTCATCGTCCGCAGCAGAGACGAGCAGAGCAGCGCGAGGTTGGGCCCCGAGATGGGGGCGCAGATTGACTCGGCCTCCCGGAACACCCTCACCGCCGCGTCGGCCTTCTTGGAGAGGCCGTAGAAGTCGATGACGAGCCGCACGGTGGAGAGCGGGAGGAGGATACCGTCAGCGCGCACCTTGGCGAGCAGGCGCTCCACCAGCTCGACGTGGCCAGTGCGGGCGAGGATGGTGGCCATCCTCGCCACAGTGTCGCGGTCATGCGCGAACCCGCCGGGGCGGCACGCCACCCAGCAGAAGAACTCCCACGCCGTCTCGGCCTTCTTGAACGCGCGCAGGAGTTTGCATACCAGCCGCGGCGTCCAGACGAGCCCGGCGTCCTCGAGCTCGGCCACTTCCCGCGAGTCCCAGCCATCCAACGCCCTGGCGAGCTCGCGTGGGTCCAGCCATGGCTTCAGTGTCTGCTTTTCTCCGTTGCTTCTGTCCTTGTCCTCGCCTTCCTCGTCGTCCTCCGCCTCGCTGTCTCCCTCGCCCTCGACGTCGTCCACGGCGTACCCGATCCTTGCGTTGGGTGAAAGCTCCTCGACGAAATCCTCCGTGCCATCGATGTGGCCAGCCTCCCGCATGGCGGCGATGGCAGCGCGCATCTGCGGCCCGGGCATGACGCCGTCCACAGCTGCCATCTCACGGACGAGCCACCGAAGCTGGTCGAACCTATCTGCCGACGCAAGCGCCTCGGCGAGGACGTTGTACTGCCGGGTGGTCCGCCGCACGCGCAGCGACGGCAGGATGCGGAACACCTCGAGCGCCTGGTCCACGAACCCCGCGGAGGCGAGGTGGGCGATGACGACGGTGTAGGTGCGTGCATTCGGGAGCGCACCCTCGCGGATCATGCGGCGGAACGCCTCGACGGCGGCGTCATGTTCGCCGTCCCGCGCGTGGAGTTCGATGACGACGTTGTGCGCCTCCGCAGGCCGGCGCGGGGCGGCCGGGAGGGAACCGAAGGCTTCGAGCGCGGAGGCGCGGTCCCCCGCGGTGGCGAGGAGGCGGAGGCGCGCGAGCGGCGGAGCAGGGAGCGGGAAAGAGGCGAGGTGGGCGCGGAGGTCGGGGAGCGCGGCGAGGGAGGCGAGGCGGGAGGCGAGGGCGTGGTAGAGCGGGAGCGGCGGCGGCGGTTGGGAGGGGAGCGCGCGGAAGAGGGAGAGCGCGCAGGACGGCGTGGGCGCCGCGCGGATGGCGTGGAGCGCGACCACATGGTCGTCGGGTGGGAGCGGAGGAGGTGAGGAAGGGGAAGACGAGCGGAGCCGGACGCGCAGGGAGTCGATGAGGCGGGCGCGGCGGAGGTAGAGCGCGACGCGGTTAGTGGTGGGCGACGCCGGCGGGGGCATCGCGTCGGCGGAGAGTCGCAGCCGGCGGCGGCTGAGAGGCGGAAGCAGTAGTGCAGCGGCACTTCTTGCATCGGCGCTTTCACGGCCCATAAGGCTGTCGCCTCTTGGGCCTTTCGATCCATCAACGTTACTGTTGAAGATGGACGGTATTCAAAATGGGCTTTGACTATGAGTCTTCTTAGAATTTCAAATATGAAATTTTCAGAACTGTTAACTTTGCTAGTCAAACAAGTCAACTTCACAAGTAAGCAGTGACCACTAGATAATTATCGATCTCTGTTTTTTTTCTAACTTTTGGCTCCTGTTACAAACTAACGCATGGACATTATTCCTTCTCTAAGACAAAAATTCCCCTTTATAACTTTGTATGTATGGTAATGAAATCTATCTTCTTCTAGTCTAGCTAATAATAAGCCGATCGATGATCTCTGCTAGGTGTAGGTGCGAACAAGCCAGACCCAGAGCGCAAGGACAGCAGTGAAGAGGACAGCGAAGACGAAAGCCAGGACGACGCCCATCCAGGTGTGTCCGCCAACGCATGCCGCCAGGATGACGATCCACCACGCACCCCACGCCGACATTGACGACAGCATCCCGCAGGGCGACGGGCGCGCGGGGCAGGAACAGGGACATGAAAAAGAACGACTCCATCACCAGCGCCATGTAGACGCCCCACGCGACGACGGCCGGCGGCCGCCACGGCGCGCTTCTGGGGAAGACGTGGTCGTTCCAGTGGAACTCGTAGGCCAGGAACGAGGTGACGCCGATGCAGAGAGGCAGCATGTAGACGGCACAGAACCAGAACCCAGTTCGCCTCCTCGATCGTCAGTGTCTGCGGCGACGACGAGGACGCCGCCATTATCCACTGCAACGCATGGGGAATAACAATCTGCTTGTTCCTCTTCTCCTCCTCGTCGACCTGCGGCTTCAGCTTCATCGTCGTCGCTTCTTCCCGGTTCGTCGTTGACGCCGCCACCGATGGCACCATGGTCGTCGATCGATGATGCCCGCTGCTGCCACGGCTAGTCGTCCACCGTACGTGCATGTTGTCGTGTATATGCTGTAGATCAAAGGAAATTAATCTTCTCGACCAAAATATCACCTTTGCTATCCCCAGAATGCCATATATATAACAATCAATTCCTATCCACGCAACGCCATATAAACAAAACTATCTGTATTTCTATATATACTCTCGTCTTGGTAAAAGATGCGGATCACTAGGGATCATCACCAAGCAGAAACGAAAATACTATATTTGTCGGATTCGCATCAATCCACATGTGTTGAGGTGGGTGGGGTGGATCCAAACTTGAATCCGACATGTGTTGGGGTGAAATTTACTTCTCCAGTCCAATCCACCCCAACACATGTGGATTGATGTGAATCCGACTACATCCAAACAAGGCCTTAGGGATTAATTCCGCCCAACCCACCCAAACACACATAGATTAAGGTGGATATATGGACATTCAAACAAGGCCTAAAAGTGCATGATCAGCAAGGTAATGATGATCAGTAACTTCCTACGGGTAAATCTTTAACTTACTACATGTAACACAACCACACACAGAAACAAAGGAGAAAAATATTTTTAACATGATTATCTTTTGAACATACCAATGAAGTTCCACACTAGTGTCACGTAAAGGCAGTGGGCAGGCCTGATGGAGACCAAATTGGCGCATCTCTCTCAGGTGTGTAAACCTCCACTCCACCATATAGAAATATAGATTAGAGGTGCCTGGGTTAACCATAAATTAGAATCCTGGATACATATAGGGGCAAGCTGCATTTCCTTCACCCGATCCTCCTCCTCCCTGTATGGGCACCACACAACCTGGTCATTTGTTAACAAGTCAAACTCATTTGTGAAGTGCTCATAGCATCTGGCATGCTGTTTGACAGTCTCTCCATCAGCATCTTCAGGACAGTTATTAAACTCAGCCCTGACGACCCATGAAACCCTCAACCCAGGACAGGGCCTATCCAGTGGAGGCGGTGTCTTGCCAAGGTATAACTCAACAAATTCATTCTGGGACTTCATTGGGTTTACAGCAACAACACAACCAGCAATAGGAAGTCCAAGAATCATTGCAACATCCTGTAGTGTGATTGTGACCTCACCACAGGGCATGTGAAGGGTGTGAGTCTCGAGTCTCCACCTATCAAATAGTGCAGAGAGAAGTGCACGATCAAGGGTAGTCCAGCCTTTCAGAAGTTCACCAGCACCATTAGCCCAGCTGGCCTAAGGTAACATTCATACCTTTTGTCAAACCGAAGAGGCTCACGAGTACGAGGATTGAGCTCAGTTATATTCTGTGTCAAACAACTGAAGATAGAAATCAGTGGTTCGTTATTATTTATGAGATGACAAATTGACAATAATATACAGCACAACACAAATGCTATAGATTCTCTTTTATCAACCTGGCCTGATGCTAAAGCACAAGCACGATTATCCGCATCATACAACCCAATCAAAGGATAAGGAGTTGTGTCAATGGTCTCTGAAGCTCCATTCTGACCTTGACCAGACTGAACCTCTGCATCTGCAAACTGACCAACATTGTATGCATAGGTCCTGTGCTCCTTCTAGGCTTTTGTAGCTGAGCACACTGAGAACGCTCATTTGGGGGACTGACAGTCTCCATCGAAGGAACAGCAAAAGAACCCTGATGTTGAGGCTGGGCATTTTGGTATTGTACATCCTCCGCTGGTTCAGTAGCCACTAGTGCCGGCTCTGAGGAAATGGCCTCTGCAGAGGAACGCCTTTCTGCTTGAACATAAATCTCCAGACAATTCCACTCAGTCCCATTGAAAACTGCCTTGACATAGCTACTCCAGGACATGTCGTCGTTGATAGGAACCATGATGAAGTGCCGGTGAGCACCCCCACCAACATTCATCCTCCCCTGCACACGAATGATGTGCGCCTCAGCAGGTCTCCACCGGAGCTTCTTTGAACATTTGAAGCGCCCTTAGGAATGAACAGTGGTTTTGATAGGAACTCGACTCCTACCCTGGATCGATCGCAAGTTGTACGAGTGGGAGATGGAGGGGCGAGATTTGAACGAAGACGAACGGCGGCGAGGCGCCGTGATTCCTCGTGCGAGAGAGACAGGGACGCGCGAGGGGAAGAGTATGGCGGGTTTCTGGAATCTCCCAGCTCCCTAAAGAAAGCCGAGCAATTAGGTTTGCTCTTGCTTAATTTTTCAAAGTGTCTTACAGCCTATATATATATAATCTCCTTTCTCCTAAAAATAGAAACTGATCTCCTAAAAAATAGAAACTAATCCAGGTCCTAGGCCAGCCCATGCGGTGCCTTCTTAGCCACTGGCTGGCTGTCGCCGGTTGTACTGGAGGCCCGTCATAACATCTCTCCCCGCCTGCTGAAACAGCTCGTCCTCGAGCTGGAAGGTGGGAAACTCCTGTGCGGAACGCCTGGAGCGGCTCCCAAGTCGCATCCTCCTCCGGCAGGCCTTGCCACTTGGACGAGAAGGCGCCAGATACCGCGCCGCTGCTGCGCCTGCAGGACACGGTCCGGTGGAGGAAGGATCCGGCCATCTAGCACCGGCGGAAGGTTCGCAGGGGCGGACGGAGGGTCGCCGCGGTGGCGCTTCAGCAAGCCCACGTGGAAGACGTCGTGGATGCGAGCGCCCTCGGGTAGCTGGAGGCGATAGGCGACGTTGCCGATGCGTTCCAGCACCTGAAACGGACCGGCGAAGCGGGGACCCAGCTTGCGCTTGGCACGGGGGTCCAGGGACTGCGCCGTCCTGTGCAGAGGCGCAGCCAGACCCAGTCGCCCACGGCGAACTCCACGTCGCGGTGATGGGCGTCGTAGGTCTTCTTAGCGAGCTGCTGGGCCTGTAGAAGGCGCTGGCGCACCTCGGCGAGGATCTCGTCGCGGTTGCGCAGGAGGACGGCAGCCGCCTCAGTACGGGCCGTCCCCGGCTTGTACGGCAGGATGGGCGGCGGGGAACGACCGTAGACCACCTCGAAGGGCGTGGTGCGGAGGGCGGTGTGGAAGGAGGTGTTGTAGCAGTACTCCGCCCACGACAGCCAGTCCACCCAAGCACGCGGACGATCCCCTGTTACACACCGCAGATACATAGCTATCACCTTGTTCACCACCTCGGACTGCCCGTCCGTCTGCGGGTGGAAAGCTGTGCTCATGCGTAGCTTGACGCCCGCCATCTGGAACAGGTCGCGCCAAACGTGGCCCGTGAACACGGGGTCCCTGTCGCTGACGATAGACGACGGGAACCCGTGGAAGCCGCACGATGCCAGTCGAAGAAGGCGCGGGCGACGGACGTCGCGGTGTAGGGGTGGCCGAGCGCGATGAAGTGCGCGTACTTGGAGAAGCGGTCGACCACCGTGAGTATGACGGACTTGCCGCCCACCTTGGGAAGGCCCTCGATGAAGTCCATGGAGATATCCGCCCACACCTGGGACGGCACCTCCAGTGGCTGTAGCAGCCCCGCCGGCTGTAACGTCTCCGTCTTGTTGCGCTGGCACGTCGCGCAAGCACGCACCCAGTCCTGTACCAGAGTGCGGTCCCCGGGTATGTAGAAGTCGGCGCGGAGGACGGTGGAGGGTCTTCTGGACGCCCTCAGTGTCCTGCCGAGTGCGCCAGGAGCAGCGCCTGATGGCGCAGGTCGTCGTGGTCGGGGACGAAGATGCGGCTCCCGTGCAGAAGGAAGCCCGTCGTCGAAACGCCACGGGCCCTGGAGTTCGCCGGCGTCCAGGCGCTGCCGGAGGCTCTGGGCGTCCGCTGCGGTCGCTGTGGCGCGGCGTACGTCGTCGACGAAGGCGAAAGAGGGCCCGGAGCAGGCGCACAGGACAGCAGCTCCGGCGTCGGCCACCGAGGCCTCCTCTGCGTCACGGCGGGACAGCGCATCCGCCACAGTGTTGAGGCGTCCTGGCCGGTACTCGACAGTGAAGTCGAACCCGAACAGCTTGCTGATCCACTGGTGCTGTGGAACCATCGACAGGCGCTGGTCGAGAAGGAACTTTCAAGCTGTAATGGTCAGTGCGAATAAGAAAATGTCGTCCCCATAAGTATGGACGCCAGTGACGCACGGCCTGCACCAGGCCGATTAGCTCGCGCTCGTACGCCGCGAGCTTGAGGTGACGCGCCGCGAACGGTCGGCTGAAGAAAGCTAGGGGTCCCGCGCCCTGGTGAAGGACGGCGCCGAACCCCGCGCCGGAGGCGTCACAGTCCACCACAAATGGCCTGTCGAAATCCGCATCTGCAGCACCGGCCCGGTGGTGAGGGCGCGCTTGAGCGCCTGGAAGGCCGTCTCGGCCTCGGCGTCCCAAGCGAACGCGTCGCGCCGCAGGAGGCGAGTGAGGGGCGCGGCGATGACACCGAACTCCCGGATGAACTTGCGGTAATAGCCCGCGAGTCCGAGGAATCCCCGCAGCCCGCGAGCCGACCGCGGCTGTGGCCAAGCCGCGACCGTGGCCACCTTGTCGGCGTCCATGGCGACGCCGTCCCCGGAGATGACGTGACCCAGATAGGCCACGGACGACGCCCCGAACGAGCACTTCGAGCGCTTAAGGTGGAGATGATGCGCTCGAAGCTCGCTGAGGACGATGGCGACGTGCTGGAGGTGCTCCGCCCACGAGGAACTGTAGATCAGGATGTCATCAAAAAATACCAGCACAAACCTCCGTAGGTATGGGCGAAGGACGTCGTTCATCAATGCCTGGAACGTCGCCGGTGCGTTGGAGAGGCCGAACGGCATCACCAGGAACTCGTAGTGGCCGTGGTGAGTGCGGAACGCCGTCTTAGCCACGTCGTCGGGGTGCATCCGCACCTGGTGGTAGCCCGAACGCAAGTCGAGCTTGGTGAAGAAGCGGGCCCCATGGAGCTCGTCAAGGAGCTCATCCACTACTGGAATAGGGAACTTGTCCTTCGAGGTCCTGGCGTTTAGGGCCCTGTAGTCGATGCAGAAACGCCAGGACTTGTCCGCCTTGCGGACGAGGAGGACGGGCGCCGAGAATGGCGAAGTGCTGGGCCGAATAATTCCCTGGGCGAGCATGGCCTCGCACTGGCGTTCCAGCTCGTCCTTCTGGAGCTGGGGGTAGCGGTACGGTCGTACGGCGACGGGCGCCGTGTCCGGCAGCAGGTGGATGCGGTGGTCGTAGGGGCGAGCCGGCGGAAGGCCCTGCGGCTCGTCGAAGATGGCGATGTGCTGCTGAAGTAGACGGTCCAGCAGGGGCTGCTGGGTGTCGGCGGACACCGCCGCTGCACGGGCGGCCCCATCGGCACCACCCACACCCCGCCAGAGGATGCGGCGTCCCTGGCGCGTGAAGGCTATCGTCATGGCTTCCTAGGTCCCACACGATGGGGCCTAGCGTCCGCAGGTAGTCGATGCCGAGGATGAAGACGAAGCAGCCGAGGTCAAGACCGACACAGGTGATGGAGAAGTACTCGCCCTCGATGCTGATGGGTACGTTGCGGGCGACACCCTCGCAGCGGAGGCGATCGCCGTTGGCGACGGTGACGCGCAGTTGGTCACCCCCTGACGGAATGAGGCCGAGGCGTCGCATGGTCGCGCCCTGCATGAAGCTGTGCGTCGAGCCGGTGTCGAGCAGTGCGAGCAAGCGCTCCCCCTTCACCATCACAGGGAGGAGCATGGAGTTCTCCGTGCGGATACCGGCCAAGGCATGGAGAGAAATGGCGAACGCGTTGGCGTCCGCGTCCGGGGCCGCTGGCACCGCCTCCACGGCCGCGGGCGCGCCTGCGGCGCCGGCGTCGGGCGCCGCGTCGTCGTCGACGTAGTCGGCGCCCTCTAATAGAAGAGGCGCTGACACACGTGGCCCGGCACGTACGGCTCGTCGCAGTTGAAGCAGAGGCCCTGACGACGGCGCTCCAACTGCTCGGCTGGAGTAAGGCGGTGGAAAGGCCACGCGCCCGGGGCTGCGGCGTCCGCCGCGGCCCTGGACCAGCCGGTACGTGGGGAACGGCAGGAGCACGGCCTGGTGGAGGCAGCGCGGGACACGGCGGAGGGCGAGCGCCGCGCACGGCCGGCAGTGCCTGCAGGGCTGCCGTGCGCCGCTCGAACGCTCAGGCGTAGTACATGGCCGTCTGAAGATCCAGCGGAGCGCGCAACTCCACGTCCACCCGGATATGGTCTAGGAGGCCGCCTACGAATAGCTCGGCGCGCTGACGGGTAGAGAGGTCCCCGGTGTGGCACGCCACTGCCTGGAAATGGCCCGCATATTCCTGCACAGTGGACGTAAAGGGTAACCGGCCGAGCTCAGCCAGGCGACTACCTTGCAGCGGTGGACCGAAACGCAGACGGCAGAGGTCGCGGAAACGCTCCCACGGCGGCATGCCCTCATCCTGCTCCAGGGCATAGTACCAGGTCTGCGCGTCGCCCCGGAGGTGGTAGGAGGCAAGCCACGTCCGATCGGACGCCAACGTCCGCTGGCCCCGGAAGAACTGCTCGCAGTGGTTGAGCCAGTTCAGGGGGTCGGCCGAGCCGTCGTATGTCTGGAACTCGAGCTTGTAAAACTTCGGCGGTGGAGGCTCCTGGGCCGATGACCGAAACAGCGCCCCCGGCAGTGTCGTCGCGTGCCGGGGACGACGATGAAGAAGGCTGCAGCGAGCCCCCATGGAATAGTGGTCCGTCTACGCCCCCGTACAGGACGCCTGACGCGGGCACCCCACCGTGGGCAACCACTGGCCCCGACGAAGGCAGCGGCGGCACGTAGGGATGTGCACTCGCCGTGGTGTAGACGGGTGCCGGCTCCGAAGTCCAGCCCGGAATGCGCGATGGCGATCGGGGAAACGGAATCTGGGTGATCGGCACGCCGTGGGGCGGAGGCGGCGGCGCGATCAGTGCTGCGGAAGAGGTCGCGCCGTCGTGGGGCATGCCGTAGATGTACCCAGCCGCAGCAGGCGCGACCGCGGACGGCGGCGCCGGTCAGGGTTGGCGCCAACGAAGCGTGCTGGACGGACGGCAGTCGGCGGCGCCGGCAGGACCTGCTGGCTGTAGGGCAGCGGGAGCGCCGGTTGCTGCGGAAACAGGGGCTGGGTCCGGCGGCTGCGGCCCGTGCGGACCAGCGAGGAAGGCATGAATGCCCGCCACAGCCCGCCCCAGGTCAAGTATGGCCGCCGTCATCTGTTCGGCGGACATGACGGGCGCCGTAGCCGCGGCAGAGGGCGCGATCGGGCCCGACGCCGTGACGAGGGCCGAGGACGACGAGGGCAGGGGCGCGGTGGTTGCAGCGATGGTGGTCGAGGACGCGGAGACCGCTGGCGAGGGATGGGCAGTCGACATCGAACCTGAGACTGCTGATACCAGGTTGATAGGAACTCGACTCCTACCCTGGATCGATCGCAAGTTGTACGAGTGGGAGATGAGGGGCGAGGTTTGAACGACGACGAACGGCGGCGAGGCGCCGTGATTCCTCGTGCGAGAGAGACAGGGACGCGCGAGGGGAAGAGTATGGCGGCTATGCGGGTTTCTGGAATCTCCCGGCTCCCTAAAGGAAGCCGAGCAATTAGGTTTGCTCTTGCTTAATTTTCCAAAGTGTCTTACAGCCTATATATATATATAATCTCTTTTCTCCTAAAAATAGAAACTGATCTCTAAAAAATAGAAACTAATCCGGGTCCTAGGTCAGCCCATGCGGGTGCCTTCTTAGCCACTAGCTGGCTATCGTCGGTTGTACTGGAGGCCCGTCATAACAGGTTTTCAAACAATACGAACAGTAGCAGTAATTGGACTGAACGTGCATTGAGACAGAACTTTTAGACACACCATGGGAATTTTATTGCCGTGGAGTACGGTTCAGTATAATATCTCATATATTGCCAGTACATCACTACCATCCAATATCCATCACGTCTAAGTAAAGATCCAGCAAAGGAAAGAGAAGTACACCGACATATCTTAATTTCGCAAGATGGTACGCGTATGAGAAAATAGAATAAAATGTTGCTAACTTGCTAAAGTCTAGCTACTGATGCTTTTGGATAAAAACTTGGTTACTACTCCGCGAAAATGCTCCTTCCTCGCCCCACAACTTGCTCCAAGTCATCAAACCATGATTTAAGCAGGTTTTTCTCTCGAGCAAGGCTCTCGATTCCGGATTTCAGATCTTCAATGTTCTGCCGCATCGTGAGAATCTCAGCTTCATGCCTGAACTTCTCCTCTGAAAGCTTCTCAGCAGCTTGGTTAGTTCGTGACCGTACTTATCAGCTTCAGCATTTGTTGCCTCCAACTCCTAACCTTGTTCTCAACCAGTAGTTTCTCTCAGAAACTTTCTCTAGTTTGGACCTGATGTATTCAACTGATTGTTGCAGCTCAGATAACTGCAGGCCATTAGCGTGCTTCTCTTGCAGCAACTTTTTCAGAAGCATCAGCAAGCTCTTGCTTTAACTTGCTGATTTCTCCATCTCTTTCAGACAATGCCTCTTCAAATTGCCTTCTTGCTGAATCCACTTGCTCCTGGAGATTGACAATTTCAGCTTCCAGCTCCCTCTCTTTGTCTGAAACTTCTGTAGTTTGCTCAGCACCATTTCCATTCTCTTTATAATCACAATGGCACCTCAAGCTCTTCTCCTCCAAAACCTCAAGCTTTTCATTCGCATCTTGTAGTTTCTGGTTTGTCGTATTGAGTTCGTCCTCTAGTTCGAGAACTCTCTGATGCAGCGTGTAGGCAATGCCATTATCGTCACCATCTTCAGACTTCGCATCAGACTCTGACTGTGAGGCCAAGTCCTCAGGTTCCTTCCTGGAGGCAGGTGAGTCATTGTTCCTGTTGCTCAGGAAGAAGTCGAAGCCAGCAGCTCTAGGACTCTGCTCCCTTGTCCATGACCTCTGTAATGGCTCAGGAGATGGTGAGGGTGACCTCTGCAGCTCAGAACCATACTCTGAACTGGTTAAAGATCCCGTCAACTGCAGCCTAGTAGGGATGTTCTTGCGCAATTCACCGGTTACATTGTCATAGCGCTCAGCTAGAGCACGATACATACGATAGAAATTCTCGACATGGGTGATGAGCATTGGACGCCTCTGGTAATACATTTGAGCTTTCTTAGCGAAGGAGTCGCCATCCTCCTCGATCAGCTGGAGCATTTCCTTCACTTGCTTGTCCATTTCTGCATGTTTCAGTTCAGGGAAGAATTGATAAAAACATAAAAAAACCAGTATCACACAGTGGGACATACACAATTTCTTATATGCGCGTACTCAAAAGCAGCATTACTTTCGCTCCACTGCCAGTTTCTGCTAAATTTAAACGTGTACTCCTGTTTGCCTTTTATTATGTTACCAGGAACACTCACAAAAGGCTATACACATGTACAAATACAAACCGAACAGCAACTACCAATGGAAAGTATGTACTACATCTTTTACATGACATCCTAATCTTGCCAACGGGTTCAGATCAGAAGATGCTACTGTAACTAAGATATTTTGTATGTACATACGGAGACAGAGTACTATGGAAAGTATAAATATTGCACTTCCTTTGGTTTATTATCCATTTATGCTCATCTCTGTGAAATAGACAATCAGAAATGGTACTGTACCTATGCATGCATTGACATAATATGACTAGTACCAAGTACCAGGAATAGCACATATAGCAAATCTAAATCTAAAAATAGCACGTAGCAAATTTGTTGGCTGTTGTTTCGCTTACCTTCGAGATTTTCTGCAAGCCATTTCGAGTTCTTAGGGCTAATGTGACTGTCCCACCACCAAGAGTGGCGCTTTTTTGTAGGGTTCCTCTCCAAAGGTGGCTTCATAGTTCACAAATCTTTGAGGGAAGCTAGAAGTGGTATCGGATTGAAGAAACTCTCTGAAAATTGAGAATGTGCAGCACCAGTAACAGTAATTATAGCAGTCACAAATATGAGAGCTGATTTGTTTATAATACAGAAAAAATGAATATGGCAACATTTGAGGTGAACTCAGCATTAAGTAATCAAGGTTAGAATAGTGCGGCATCAGCATGTAATAGACAATAATGCCAGCAGCCTACTATTGAAGGTAGTCCGAATCAAGAGATTAGTGTACAAATCCTTGGAAGGTAGCTAGTCCTGTTAGGTGGAATATGATATAATGAGTTCCAATTCAAACAAAGGTACGATGGTACAGGAGATCAGTTGTTCAGTTCATTAGAGCAATGGACTCAGTAACATGTGCAGTAAAAATAAAAATAAACCAGTCACAGGTGTCCGTCTTTCCAAGATGATTTCTGCTTGTATTACCAATATCTCTTTTTTTTTTGGCAAAGACATAGAAAACTGGATGTTTCATCCCAAGGAATGCATTCAGAAAGAAATGGAGGTCGCTACTAAAGCAAGCAAGGCCAGATCAAAGGAGAACCAATCAACCATGGCCTCATAATGCAGCAGGATTAGCTAGGAAGGAAACCTCATCTCCAAACTTTAACTGAATCCATCAATCAATAAACTGAAACATATTACGAACTAGAAAGAAACAGAGCAGATTATGCAACAAGGAAGGAAGCAGCACCAGCAGCCCAAACTCACCTTAGGATAAACAACAGGGTGGCGGGCGGCGCCTTCAGAGATAGAGCCCAGCCCAGGATCTCTCACGCACCCAAGATCTCCGGCGCCGGTCACGACCGCCACCGCCACATCCGCGCGCTCAAACCGCAAGCTCCTGCAGAGACAGGTGGGGAAGATGACGGGAAGGGGTCAGGAACAGCCGAAAAGGCAGGTGGACTGGATTCGGTCCCCGGTCAATGCTTGAAGCAAACGCGTGGGAGAGCTGTGAAACATGCAGGGCACCACGAGGAGAAGCGGCTGCTGCCCACCGACTCCTGCTGCTACGTGCGTTACTCCTGGTGGAGTGATGATACGAATCCAAGATCTAGGAGTACTTACTACTGTTGCTTTCACATGGCTGGGAGAAAAAGGAAGCGAAAGGGGGAGGCAGCATGGACCTTTTTTTTTTTTGTTCACAATGGCTATCTCCAACGACACCTCCAAATAAAATCCATTCTTCCTTTGGATAACCCTACCGGTAAAAAGTTTAATACATATTCTTCAACGATAAAATTTAAAAGAGAATTATTTTTATAAATGAATTTTTAAGAGAGATGATGTCCATATTTAAGTTATATCTCTTAGATAATCTAAAATAGATCTTTTGTATAGTTAATTTGTTGGAGATTAATTTTAAATTTCTTCCTGTCTATTTTATTTTAGGTTTGGGTGGCTATGGTTCCTGTTGAAGACAGTACGAGGAGTGTGACCGCAGCGCCAGGAGTTCTTGGTGGTAGGCCAGACCGCCAGACGGCCAGAGGAGGAAGAGATGGGCAGGGCCCCGGCGGAGGCGGAGAGGGATATGGGGCAGAAATAGACAGAAGACAGGGAATAAATATTCGCACATGGTGACCTGTCGCCGCTCGCCAGCCATGTGGTGTGAGATTGTTGTGGTCAAGATTGCATTTTTTCTACTAGAAAAAAGGGGGAAAAAAAGGGGGAAATGATAAAGAAAGTTGCTGCAAGATGGCAGGCGGACTACCGGAGGGTGTCTGTGAACAGCTTGCGTTGAGTTGAATTGGATTGTTCCCGTGGAATGCAAAATGTGGAATTCGTACGAATGAATCGGTAAAACGCGATAATCAGCCTGTTTGCTGGGTCGTAAACGATCGTAAATTTTCAGCCAGAGTAGTATTTTTCTCTTATACCAAACTAGCCAGCAATAATAATCCACGATCGTATACGATCGTTTCAGCTCCGGTCGAACCGGCTGAATCTTTGCTTCTACATACGGTACCTTGTTCAAAAAACTGCTGTTCTTGGAGTTTCTGGGCTCGGAGTTGCTAAATGAAAAAAAAAGAGTTCAGCATAAACGAACAGGGTGCAGATGCTCTGCAAGAAGGATGGACATGGCGTGACTCTTATAAAAGCGCTCCTCCAAACTGATACTAGCTTTAAAAAAAACTGATGCCAGAAACGTAAGCCTGTTGCGAATTTCAATGGGAGTTGGACAAGTGAATGGGCAAGAAACTGAAGCCCGAAACTGTAATAACCGAGTAACGGTAAGAGTTGCAGCGCAGGAAACATACGGAACCTCTGGATCGATTGTATTTGATTTATAAGTCATGACTTATTAGTCAACGAACAGTATCTTTTTTTCACACGTCAACAATACTTTCAGTCATGGTTTATAAAACAAACCAGCACAAACGAACCGGACACTAATCGTGAGGGATTGTTCGGTTAATTCATAAACCGAGGAGATTCAAAGGGATTGAGGGGATTTTGAATGGATTCAGGCTGGTGTTAGTAGTAGTGATCTAAAAACCGATCGGTCATCTGATACGGCCGGTGAATCCCGGTGATTATATATAATATAATAGTTAGAGGACTCCAGACCCGGCACAGATCTCCTTGTAATTTAGCAGATGTGCTGTCTGCCTGCTTGTGCTTTGCTCTGAACCTGCACCATGTGCCCCCGTGTCATGGTCATGGAATGAGCATTATTGCATTACCTCGTGCTTAGTTGCGAACACAAATACGTACGTAGTTTTCCTTGAGACGCAAAAACACTGACCGAGTCGAGAGAGCAAATCATGGAGGAAAAGCGTGGACGAGTCAGAGACAGGGATATAGCAGCATCTCCGTCAGTTGTGCCGTAATCTCTGTAAGACTGAAACCATTCTTCAGTATTCGTTTTCTTTTCTTTTCTTTTTTTTTAAAATAGTTTTTAGCAGATTTTAAAAAAAGAATAGATGCATTCCTAGAGAGAGAGAGAGAGAGGCTGCTTCGTTTTCAGCCGCTTCAATTATCACTTGGGCCAGTTTTGTCATCTTTCCTTTTTTGAGAGGGCCAGTTTTGCCATCTGTGCCGCTGAGCACGAGCTTGTTGTAATGGGCCAAAAGGCTTCCTGCTCTGAGGCCCCAGCTGCTTCAAATGACGCTTCTTCTTCTTTTTTTCAGCATAAAGAGAGCTTTATTTAACCAAGCAAAACATTACAATCATTGTTCAAAAGATCTAAGACACACGCAGGTGCTTGTCTCAACCAAATTACCGTATGGGTGTTTCGCCTAGCTAATTGACCCGGCTCGTGAGCCACCAAATTGCACTCTCTCCTTACCTTTTGGAATTTCCAATCCACCAACACCGCAAATAGTACAAATATTCCTTCGCTTCAACGATGATGTACCGGAGTTCAGACCGCTCCAGGCTATTTGATTTCATCGCTCCGCCTTCCTCAGTTAACCTCGCTCTCGAATGACCCCGACCCCGCTACAGTTGAGAGAGGAGAAAGGGAGGTGATTCGTGATCCCGCCGGTGAGGTCGCAGTTCCCCTCCGCCTCCGGCGGCCTTCTGGCCCTCGGATGTGTGTGGGAACAGTGGCTCTCTGTCCGGCGGTGTAGATTAGGTCCTAGGGTATCTAGGGTTAGGTTTCCGGCGACGTCGTCGAGACGGCAGCGGCGGCGTCAAGGAATAAGGTCCTCTCGTGCTTTTTCTGCGTCTTGATGGTGCTTCACTCCGGCGCCGTCAACGAGCCCGTGGAGGAGGGGCTTCCTATGTGGAGCCTCTGTACAGGAGTCCACCGACGACTTGTCGTCCCATGTGGGAGGTATGTCCGCCGACCTTTTGCTCTGTAGATGCAGAGACGGCTTTGGATCTTGTGGAAGCTTGGAGAGTGGAGCAGACTCGGTCTTCCCGCGATAGTTTCAATCGTCGCTGGCGAGTTTGGTTCCAAGGTTGTCGGAGCTTGCGGTGTCTCCCCGACCGATGGATTTTCAACGTTGGCTTCATCTCGTTCAAGATGGCGAGTGTCTATTGTGGTTCTTCTTAAAGCCATGTGGCAATGGAGCTCCTTCCAACCTGGGATTGGTGGCTATGGCTTCTGGTGGCCTCTGGCAGCGGCCGGAGGCAGAGGATTCAGGAAGCTTCAGTGTGTGGAGGTCTTAGGGACCTGTTTGTAATTTCTTTGTTTGTCAAGGGCCTCTATGCAATTAAGGTGGAACAGCTGTCCTCTGTATCCTACCTCACCGTATCTGTATTTGTACGAGTTTTTGTACTGTATCCTTAACTTCAATACAGGTATGTTTTAATATAAAAAAATCTTGGTGCTATCTAATTTCACAATCATCGGTCCGGACACCATTGGGAGGCCTGCCTAAGTCCCCCAGCACAGGCTTGGGCTTTGGCTTCGTCCGCTAATGCGCAACGAAATAGGACCCCCTAGGCCCGAGCTATTTCAAATGGCACTTCAATTGGTATACTTTGGTCACTTTTATCATCTGGGCACGACACTAGTTTGTTGTATATGGAAAAAACGCCACTACTAGTGCCCGGACGCCTGTGGCTGCAGTCCGTTTCAGCGCCTGATGACAGCGTCTGCTGCTCTTAGGAAATGCGCCCCCACTTCGCACCTGTGTTCGAACGCCCCGCGCCCCCTTCGCTTGTCGCACCTGCATGCTGCACAGGGACCGCCTACGCCCTGCCGCCATCGCCCTCCTCTTCCACACCCACTGCCAAGCAGCGCTCCATCCCTCCACTCCCCCACGCGCATGCATGGCGCCCAAGCAGGTTGTGGCAAGGTGAGTCACATTGCAACATGTGCAACACTCCGATCTACTTTGGAAACATCTAGATGAAATATTTGCAACATACATATGAAAACAGCAGAAACACTTGCAACATGCATCTAAAACGCTTACAAAACACTTGAAAACCATTGCAAACATACGCAACATTCTGATAAAACACTTGCAATATACATGTGAAATATATGCAACATTCGAATAAAACACTTGCAATGAACGTCTGAAAAAACAGATGAAATATTTGGAACATACACTTGAAACATACGTGTATAGCCATTGCAACATGTGCAACATCACGATCTATTTTTGAACATCAAGATGAAACACTTGCAACATCCAGATGAAACATCTGAAATACTTGAGTGAAACATAAGCTTGCAACATGCGCTGCGCAAATGTCAACCTTGCCGCTTGAACGAGGCACTCGAGCAGTGCAGGCACGCCGTGAAGGAGAGCGCTGCGATGGCTAAGAGCTTCCACACACCGAGGTCGAGGTCTCTGCTAGGGAGGTCCACGTTGATGAGCGCCCAGAGGAGGTCGTCGTTGTTGTCCCCCGTGCCGTCGAAGACGTTCGAATCGTCGACCATGCCGGCGTCGACGAGGTTTTGGAGGAGTGGGTGCGGCGTGGTGGGCAGGCAAAGTGGGGTGGGCACCAGATGCGGGCGGACTTGTACAGACAGAGGTGCAGTGGAAACTCTAAGGCCCCATTTTGGCACGGCTATTATCGGATTATTTGGCTCAGGCAATATCCTATAAACGTGATAATGTAGACGGTAGCACACGAGACACATAGATAAATACTGGTTCGGGGCATGGTGCGCGTTAAACCCTACTCCAGTGGTGCGGCTGCTCTTGTATTCGTATGCTCAATTACAGGGGTTGTTGCTCCTAGCTACAAGGTAGATGGAAAATGTGGAAGATGAATCCCGAGCCCGAGGTCCCTATCCTCCTTTATATACGCAGGAGAGGTAGAGTTAAAAGAGGGTGATCGACTAACAGATTATGTTCCTAGTTTGTTACATGATATGCGCAACAGATTGATCCTAGCTATCGTCCAGATACACTCGCCCTGGTTTGCCTTGATCTCCACGTTGGTCGATGGCATCAGCCCTTGCGGGTCTCCTCCTTGATAGCTGCTGGACCGATAGCCTGGTGATGGTCACATATACAGGCAGTGTAGGTACCCCTGGCCCATATATCTGACAGTAGCCCCCGTAGGACTTAATGATAAGCTAGCACATAGCTTTAGCTTTAGCCCTCGGGACGTCGCAAGTTCCCCTACAAGTTCTGTGTACTATAAGTACCAGCGAGCATTTTCATTGGGTACCGAGGATTAGAGCAGCGTAGCTTGATATTCTCAAGTATTGGAGAGCCAGTATGTTGTCGTTCGAGTACCAAGAGCATTTCTTGGGTAGCGAGAATCTTCTTCAAGCATCGAGTGGGACGGCGGTACACCGTACATAAGGGAATGTAGTTCCCTAGTAGATGTAAGCGCCTAGCTCGGGTGATACACCCAACATCAGGAAACATAGTTTCCTGGGCGTAGCCCTCGGGACGTTGTCAATGCCTCGTTCGGGTGGTGGCACTCGATAACCGGAAGCGTAGCTTCTAGGATGCCCGTAGGCTCCGTGGTAGGGTCATAGCACCTCTGTACTCGAGAAGTCGGTTCTTGAGGTATTCGGGCTTGTAACTAGTGATTGCGTATCATTAAGTCCTAGTCGTAGAAGAATAATGAGGATGGGGTAGTCGCACAGCCATTGTCTGCGTGTCACTATGCCAGTTGGTTTTTGGGTGACTCGATTCATGTCGTTTGTTAACAAACACTAAGGGCGTCATGTTTTTCTTCGAGACCTGTTAAATAACAAATCTCGAATTTTCATGGGCCTTATTAGTGGAAAAAGTGAGGTCATTGTCTCGGAGCCCTGAGGCCAATATAACAGCATCTCGGGTGGGGAACTACTATGGGTAAGTAACGAACTCGTGAGCAGCTATGGGCAGTTGCGCATATTACTCTTTGAGCTGGTAATGGGGTAGAACGAGTGAATGTTCGCGTCTTAATGAATAGGGGCGGCAGGACAAAGCCTGACCAGCGGGGCACATCATGAAACTCATTTTCTAGATTCCAGGAGCTCGTACTTTGGTTATAGCCATGGGCCAACTAGTTTTCTGGTTTCCCACTAAGGGGCACACATCCACTGAAACAAGGTACTTCGAACTCATCTGGGCATTGGGAGATTTACATGACACTGAGTGTCAGAGGTTTTAGGGTTAGACTAGTGCCCCTCCCGAATACCCTCTGACTCTTAGTAGGGGCAGGGTCGATAGTGAATGAGTCACTACCGCTTACACCTGCTGCGAGGGTGAGCCGGGCCGAGTACTCGACCTGAGTGTTAGGTCACTTGCCTGCACCGGCTCGGGTGATGGTATGTCAGGTTTTGGCCCAGTGGGCCCCATGGTTCCTATGGTTGCGCGGATGGATCCCTTCTCGGTGAAGTTGAGGCATTAGTTTCGCTGGCTCATTTCCGTGGGGACATGGCCTAGCTTTAACTGATGACACCGCTCGGAGAGATATTTGGAATTCCATTGGTCGTGCATGTCCCCTACCTATAAAAATAGGGGAAATAGAAGAGAGTTAGTAAATCTGTGCCATAGTTTTTATACTCTTACCTTCCATCGTCTATCGTGCTTTCCCCTGAGCTTTTGTTCATCATCCATGGCTGGCGACAAGCGTGTGAGGGTGGAGATGGAGGAGGGGGCCACCAGGAAGTGCGTGTTCTAGGGCCCTATTTGTCTCTATGTTGAGCTGGCGCGACTCGGGTAAGTGTGAATCCAACCCTCAGCCGTGTTGGGATGAGGGGCGGTTTGAACGAATCATCTATCGTAGGGCGATCTCAATGGCGCGCCCTGCTCCAAGGCCCCCCATTGACAGGGGTGCTCCGTCATCATCGTAGCTTCTGTCGCGACGAGGCAGTGATGGAGAAGGTGTTCTTGTCGTGGTGCAGGAGGCCGACATGACGTGTGAAGCCCTTCATGATGTTACTCGGGAGGGAAGGCGACTGAGGGAGTACATCTTGGTCGCATAGGCGGTGCTTCATGCCGCAGATGGGGAGGTCACCGAGGCGAAGGCTGCAGTGGCGGTGACTCAGGTGGAGCTTGCTAGTGAGTTAAACTCCACTTTTTTTTTGTTCGATTTGCATCTTGATGAGGGTAACACTGAGTTTTTCCCTTCTTGTTCTCAGGTGTTCGGGAGCAACTAGCTGCTGCATAAGCCAAGGTGGCGGGGTTGTGGTAGACCAGCGAGGATCTAGCTAGGTGGTTGGTGGAGGTTGCCTGATGAGATCCTAACATATAGGTATGTTAAGCCTTGGGATCTATGGTTCCCGACCAAAGAGACCCCCCGACCGATTCCCCTAGGAACGCCCAGGGCTCGGGGGCTATACCCATCGGGTATGCTCATGCTAACCCTCCGACTAAGGAACTTGCCCAATCCTAAGCACGCCAAGGCCTCTGCTCAGGGCTCAGGGGCTTGCTCGAGCCTTAGGCTCCCGATCAATGGAAAACCTAAGCCTGACCCTCAGCTCCTACCCAACCTACAATGCCAGCCAAGGTGAAAGGTCCTTGTTTGGTTTTGGTAATTGAGTGACAACTTAGGTAGACTAATTGTGTTTATGTGAGATACACAGGTGATTAGTCCACAAGTACATGCATGTGAGCAACATATGCCATGAAGGTGAAAATGGCTTGGAGATGTTGCAAAGCTCACACATGTGATGATGAAGGAGCTTATTGCACATGAGACATGACATTGAGTCATGTGATCAAGGTGGAGAAGATCAAGACAAGACTTGGCTTGATGGACCAGTTGCAAGCGTGAAGGGCAAGTTAGAGGCTTTGGAGCGATGGACCACGTGGTGGTGAAGCTTGAGCAAGGCTTGGTGCCGATGGACGATGGCAACGGTGAAGAGCAAGTAAAGTCAAGATTGATGAACCAATATGATCATGTGATGATATGAAGTGGATCATATCATTGTTGATCATGTTGGTGCATGTGTTGCATTGACATTGGAGGAGATGGAATGGAATGCGCAAGGCTAAGGTATAACCTAGGGCATTTCATTTCATCGGTCATAGGTGTGTAGAGAAGTTTATGACCGGGTTTAGGATAAATGGCCATACTATCAAGAGGAGCAAACTTGTTTGCATATCAGTCATCTAGTGCCACTTGAGTGATCTAACTTTGCATCATCGCTAGGATCGAGTGGCGTGGCAAGTTGAGTGGCTAACATCCTTTGGGAAATAACTATGAAAAGCTAACACACATACACATGGTGGTGTACACTTGGTGGTGTTGGCACATTTACAAAGGAGATGAAGTTAGAGTTGATGTGGATCAACTTGGTGAAGAAAAGGAGAGAGTCGCGTTGGTCAGAGAGTGACCGAACGCGTCTGGTATGGTGATCGGACACGTCCGGTATTAACCGGCAAACTCAGTGACCGGACATGTTCGGTCGCCACACCAGACGTGTCTGGTGTGAATCTGCATGGTCGGCGTTCTGTGAACGGTCGACCAGACACGTCCGGTTGGACCTGGGTGCTTACTGGACTCGACCAAACGCAGCGCCTCAGCGTTCGGTCATGTCTGCTTCTGTGTCCGATGTGAGCATCCGGTCGGACATGTTAGAGAGCCATTGTGGCAATGACTAGTTTAAATGGGACATGTGGCGATCAGGTGCTACCGAACATGTCCGGTATTACGACCGGACATGTCCAGTATGCACGTCTGGTGCTGCATCCGGTGCTGCGTCCGATTAGCTCGAAAAACACCCAGTGAAGGGGTAATGGCTAGTTTAGCCCTTGGGGCTATAAATAGAAGTGGCCCTCAGCCATGGCTGTTGCTGAGCACCTTGGGGGACTTTGTGTCCATGCATGAGAGTGCTTAGGAGCCCTCCATCTCACACATACTTGATAGTGATCATCCGATTGTGTGAGTGAGCGATTCTAGTGCGATTGCATCATGAGGTTGCATCGAGTGGCACTAGGTGACCGAGTTGCAAGCCGGTGGTGCTTGTTACTCTTGGAGGTTGCCACCTCCTAGATGGCTTGGTGGTGATCTCCATCGAAGCCCACAAGAAGCTTGTGCGGTGCTCTGGAGAAGTGCTTGTGACGGGTACTTGTGCTCACTCCACGGGAGCCACGAAGAGCAACTTTAGTAAAGCGTGTTATTGAGCTATCCTCACTCAAGGGGTAGGTTCTTGCGGTGTCTGACATGCGGGCTTAGCGGGTGATGCTAATTAGCCGCCAAACCACCAAGTGAGCGGTCGACACAACGGGGACTAGTGTGTTGGCAAACACGTGAACCTCGGGAGAAAAATCATCGTGTCAACCTTGTTCTTCCCGTTGGTTTGCATCCCTATTACACAAGCTTGCAATTACTTTTATACATATTTAGCTTGTGTAGTTGCTCTTGTAATTAGATAGCTTGTGTAGCTTGCTAATTACCTTCTTGCTTGTGTAGCATAGAAGTAGCTCCCTTGCGTGGCTAATTTGGTTTGTGTAACCTTGTTAATCACATTACTTAGTTTGTGTAGCTAAGTAATTGCGCTCTCTAATTTGACATTAGTTGTCCTGTTATTGAGCATTGCTAGTAAGCTTAGGTGGCTTTGTGCTTTTGCTTACTAGCTTGTGTAGGAGCTCCCTTGTTGCTTAAAGTACTAGTGGCATAGGTTTGTGTGACCTTGCTCCTAGAATTGGTTAGGTGAGCTCTAGCTAGCCCGGCACCTTTGTTGCTTGATTAGTACATTTGAAAGGTGCTAGAGAACATAGATAGAGGGGTATAGTCTTGGCTAGACTGATAGTTATAATTCCGCACTTATTTCGGTTAGCCGACGCGATTAATTTTAGAAAAGACTATTCACCCCCCTCTAGTCCGCCATCTCGACCCTTCAAGTGGTATCAGAGCCCGGTCTCTCATTTGTGGTCTTCACTGACCCGAGAGGATGATGTCTAATGGGCTAGATGTTTGTGAGGCACACATTTTTGATGGCACAAACTTTGCACTTTGGAAAAATCACATGCTTGATCATTTTCGTGCAAAGGGACCTAAATTTTGGTGGGTTGTCACAAGTGGTCTCACCCATGTCTTGGACCATAGAAATCTCACCAAAGCTCAAAGAGTTCTCTATGAATTTGATGCACATGCTTGTTGTTTTCTAATAGATGCTTTAAGCTTTGATTTAATGAAACAAGTAAACATCAAGGGAACCGCTCATGAGATATGGGAGTCCATCAAGGAAACCTTCGATGATTCCTCCACATGGGATGATGGCAAATTTAAGAAAGAGGATGAGCCCAAGAAGGAGGTGCATGAGTGTGTTGAGCATGATCACAATTTGGTGATTGTGAAAGATTGCTCCACCTCATGGTCAAGTGATGATGATGATGATCGATCCACTATAAGTTCACTTGACAAGGTTGATGATGATGCCACAAGTGTTGCAAGTGATGATGCTACCCCATGCACACTTGATGGTGATGATGGTTCATGCTCAAGCTATGATGAAGATGCTACTACAAGCTCTCCAACTACATCACCGCATTGCTTCATGTCACAAGGTGACACCAAGGTATCAAATGATAATGTGGTTGATCATGTTGATTCATATGATGAGCTTGTTAGTAGACTTGCTAGCATGACCATATCTTTAGAAAATGAGAAAGCTAAAACATTAAAATTAGAAAATGAGAACTCATTTCTAAAGAACTCTTGTGAAGAACATAAAGACTTACTTGATACTTATAAATCTTCACTTGATGAGCTTAAATTGAATTATGAGACACTACTTGTATCTCATGATGAATTATTAGAACAACATGCTTCTCTCATTAAAGTGTTTACAAAGAAACTTAAAAATAATGAGAGCTCATCACATGGGTCAAATGATAAATCACAAATTGTTGCTAACCCTTGTGATGTAGGCAAGAAGTATGTATCCACCTCTTGTGATGATTTATTAGATATGCCATGCTCTTCACATATAGATGCTTGTTCTACTTCTATGTCTTGTGAGACTAACCTTTTGAAGGAGAACAATGAGCTCAATGAACAAGTGAAGAAATTGAGCGACAAGTTAGAGAGGTGCTACAACTCTCAAGTCACCTTTGAGCATATGTTGAAGACTCAAAGAAACTTTAGTGACAAGAGTGGAGTCGGTTTCAAGACTAGCAAAGTCAATCATCAAGAAAGCCGCAATGACACAAGTGGCATTGGCTTCAACAAGAGCAAGATCAAAGGCAAGAGATGGGGCAAGAGAAGATATGAAAGAGAAATGAAGAAGCAAGAACAAGAAAGGCTCTCTCATTTCATGTGCTTCAAGTGCCATGAAATGGGACATCTTGCGAATGGTTGCCCTAATGATGAAAGGCTCAAGTTGAAGAAAGAAGAAGAGAGGCTAAGGCATGTGAAATGCTTCAAGTGCCGCACTTGGGGTCATCTTACCTCAATGTGCCCAACCAAGCAATTGGTGAAGCAACAAGTGAAGCCTCAACCAAAGCCACAAGTTGAGCAAGAGAAGACACCCTAAGTTCAAATCAAGATCAACCATGAAGATGGTGGTGACTTGATGATAATGAAGAAGAAAACAAGAAGGGGTGGAAAGGCAAGGCATCCAATGCAAACTCAAGATGCCAAGATGATGAGCAAGAATGAAGATGAGAAGAAAGTCTATGCTCACATCAAGTGCTTCAAGTGTGAAAATATGGGACACTTTGCCTCTAAGTGTCCTACCAAGCTTGAGAAGAAGGCTCAAGCAATCCATGAGAGGCAAGGCAATGAGAAGCACCACATGAGCAAGGAGGAAAGGGCTCAAGCAAAGAGAAAGTGCTACTCATGCCGGGAAAGGGAACACATGGCACATTCATGTCCCCTAGGTAAAATTTCTAAAGCCTATTTCAATTGATGATAATTATATGCTTAGAAAGGATGGTGATGGTACCTCTATGGTTGCTATTGCAAAACATCTCGTTACTCATACTAAGGCATCGCCTAAGTATGTTGCTCCTAACTTGAGAGGACCCAAAGTTGTTTGGGTATCATCAAAAAGTGGATGATTGATTGTAGGTACCATCGGCATTGGAGGCTTGGTTCAAATGATATTCATCTTGTTGATCATGTAGTTGAGCCAAGTATTGCTAAGTAATGATCATTATCCCAATGCCATGACAAATTGAATGAAGTCTAAATGTGCTACAACATACAAGTGTAAATTTCAAGTTGTTGGTGATTCATTGGATATATTTGATAACTTGCAAATAATTGAGTTGAAGCTTGCTAGTTGGATGATCATAAGCTAACCAAGGTATATCTCTTATTGATCATTTTATTTGGGTGCATATGAGTTGATTAAATTAGATAAATATGCAATGTTGCTTGCTTTGAGATGATTGAATGGATAATTGATTAGTAGTCAAGTTTGGATTGATTTGTGTTGGATAAGTTCATAAGATTACATTTAGTAAGTGGTTTGAATGGATATATGTCTTATGGAAGTATTCAAACAAGTTAGTTTCAAGTTTGATTCATATGTGATGAAGTATAGCTCAAGTGGTGAAATCTGTCCTATATTGCAAAATCTGAGCTAACTGTGATCTTAGCCATGTTTGAGTGATCAAAACTTATTGGATTGGCATGAAAATTGGTATACATGCTCTAGACTTATGGTATAAGATGCTGTAGAAATTTCATGAGAACTGGATAAGAAATGCTTCGGTTTTGGAGTAGATCTTGTCAGCTATAGTGCAGCAGTTTTCAGCATATAGCAGTGGTGGAAGAATTGATATATGGTACCAATCTAGAAGTCAAATGAAGCTCAAATTTTTACAGCTGCTAGATAACTTAGTAAATAACATCTCCACCAAATTTCGTGGTATTTGAATTTGTACTTTGGTGGATATGCTTATTTCTTTGAAAGGTACAAAATCTGTCAGAAAAGTGACAAATGTTGGATTGATCTAGAGTCACTTTGATTGAAAGGTCCTCAAGTTAGAAACATGTTTACAAGTGTTTGAGGTACCTAAGTTTGTTTTTGAGAGGATCTAGAAGCATGACAAGAAAAGAGTACAAGGCCATTTAATTGTGGAGTGTATTTTGCACATATTTGGTACTCAAATTGGAAGATCAAGATCAAACTCAAGATAAAGTTGAAGGTTAAGTTCTAGTGACTATTGGAAATCATTTGGTAGAAAGAAAAGAACTTAAACAAGAAGAAAGAAAATGACTTAAAGAAGGAATCAAGGTTACTCACCAAGTTAAGTCCATCACTTGGATCAATCAATCAAGTCATTTCAAGTGAGTATCAAGAATGATTCTTGGAGAGAGGTCACTTCTCCCTAGTGTAGGGGCTTGCCGTCTATGTGTAGGTAAACCAAGTGTGGTACTTGGAAGGCTAACATGGAAGTGGTGATCCGAGGAACATTTGAGATGCTTAGTTGAAGCAAATCAATAGGGTTGATCAAGAAAAGCAAGCAACACACCCAAAAGAGAGCTAATCATGATATTTCAAGTGGTATTCTCAAATTGATACTCTCATGCAAGTAAAGATCAAAAGATAAAGCAAGTCAACCATAACAAGAAAGTGCACTTGATCATAAGTGGTATTCATTTCATATGGGTGAAGAATAAAATTCAATATGGTATCTATTGGTCTTCACCAAGCTTATAATTGGACTTTGCATTGCTATTGGAGTAATGAATTGGAATCTATGTGACTATCCTCTACTCCAACATAGCAAAGGTATCATTGTAATGTGCATAATCATTTCATACCTTACTAGTATGTGGTTAGTGCATATAGTACATGCTTCATAGGATCATGCATAACAAATGAACTGTTTAAATTCATAGCCTACCACTATTGTTTGAATGATTACTTGATCTAGTGGTTAGTACATGAATTTGTTCATGAGCTAGCGAACCCAAGTACTTGACTTAATTTGGATTGCTAACAAGTGACAAGTACAACATTGGCAAGATAACCCTTGCAAGAGGTGCGAAGAAGCTTGTCATTGGTTTAAATCGGACTTGAAAGCTTAGGCAAATCAATTTAGTTTAAGTCAACTATAGAAGCTCATGATAGTGATAAGAGTACAAGTACAAGACAACACTGCAAATGGATATCTAGTTTGTATGTTTCAAGTGGTATCTAGACTTAAGTATTTCATCAAGATTTTGTAAGTGATGTCTAGATCAACTCACAAGTGATATCCTATAAGTGGTACTCATAAAAATAGCAAATGTTCAAGAAATGGTCTTTATTGATAAATCCAACAAGTGGTTCTATACTAGAAGATTCTTTCAAATGGTATTCACTTCCTACAAGTGGTATCTATACATAATATCAATCATGCAAGAACATGGTTCCACAAGTGATCCTCAACTTTAAGTGATCATCAAATGAAGAATGCACCCCTCACCTACAAGAGCTCAAATGTATAAAATGGATGACCCATGCTATCACATAGGGGGAGATATCCCACAAATTATCAAAGATCTCATGTGTGGTATCTCAAGAAGCCCTACACAAGATACAAGTGGTACAAGCTACAAGTGGTATTTACAAGTGATGTCATTCCGACAATCATGAAGATGTCCATCAAAAATGCAAGATTCAAGCCTCAACCATCTACCCCAAATGCATACCTTTGATTTAATAAAAAGCTTACCTTTTATGGAAATTGATGACAAAGGGGGAGAGATTGTACAAAGACATGAAAGCTTGATTGAATGGGGGAGAGATTGTACAATGGGAGAGACAATGGGAGAGATGAGATATAAAATAGAGGTTGGACATGAACATGGACAAAGAGGGAGCAACATTGGAAAAAAGAGATGGATCAAAATTCTTGGACAAGAGAAGCACACAAGTAGGGGGAGCAAGCTCATGAACTTTGATTGATTGCATTTGATATGTGCATATTCATGTACTTGATTGCATTGCATAAGTTTTCAAATTCAATATGCATGCTTGTGTGATGTATGCTAGTTGTAGAACTTGAATGATGATTTGATAACTAGCATGCATAGGATGATAGCTAGACACTTGGTATGCTTTTCAAGTAATGCTAGTACCTTGTTTTTAATGTTGATCTCACAAGGTATCTAGTGTTTTTATTGCCAAATGATATCTAGCTAACCATGGTGCTAAGGATGAACTTCAAGGTGCAACTCCGATTGATACACGCTTCAAAGGTTTATTCTATACACCTTAGCATTATTTTGTAGTAATTACTCTCCCACATTTTTAATCTATGCATATGTGCGAGCTTCAAATCAAAACATTCTAGCACATATGTAGGGGGAGCTAATACTACCATTTCGGGTTTGTGGTACTTGTCCAAAATCATTTTCACATGGTAAAATTGCTTGGGCAAGCAATATGAATCCAAAAGAGCTTAATTTCCATATCTTTGTAGAGTTGTCATCAATTACCAAAAAGGGGGAGATTGAAAGGTCCTTGTTTGGTTTTGGTAATTGAGTGACAACTTAGATGGACTAATTGTGTTTGTGTGAGATACATAGGTGATTAGTCCACAGGTACATGTGTGTGAGCAACATATGCCATGAAGGTGAAAATGGCTTGGAGATGTTGCAAAGCTCACACATGTGATGATGAAGGAGTTTATTGCACATGAGACATGACATTGAGTCATGTGATCAAGGTGGAGAAGATCAAGACAAGACTTGGCTTTATGGACTGGTTGCAAGCGTGAAGGGCAAGTTGGAGGCTTTGGAGCAATGGACCGCGTGGCGGTGAAGCTTGAGCAAGACTTGGTGCCGATGGACGATGGCAATGGTGAAGAGCAAGTAAAGTTAAGATCGATGAACCAATATGATCATGTGATGATATGAAGTGGATCATATCATTGTTGATCATGTTGGTGCATGTGTTTCATCAACATTAGAGGGGATGGAATAGAATGCACAAGGCAAAGGTATAACCTAGGGCATTTCATTTCACCAGTCATAGGTGTGTAGAGAAGTTTATGACTGGGTTTAGGATAGATGGCCGTACTATCAAGAGGAGCAAACTTGTTTGCATATCGGTCATCTAGTGCCACTCGAGTGATCTAACTTTGCATCGTCGCTAGGATCGAGTGGCGTGGCAAGTTGAGTGGCTAACATCCTTTGGGAAATGATTGTGAAAAGCTAACACACATACACATGGTGGTGTACACTTGGTGGTGTTGGCATATTTACAAAGAAGATGAAGTTAGAGTTGATGTGGATCAACTTGGTGAAGAAAAGGAGTAAGTCACGCTGGTCAGAGAGTGACCGGACGTGTTCGGTATGGTGACCGGACATGTCCGGTATTAACCGGCAAACTCAGCGATTGGACGCGTCCGGTCGCCACACCGGACGTGTCCGGTGTGAATCTACATGGTCGGTGTTCTGTGAACGGTCAACTAGACGCGTCTGGTGGGACCTGGGTGCTTACTGGACTCGACCGGACGTAGCGCCTCAGTATCCGGTGTGAGCGTCCGGTCGAACATGTCAAAGAGCCATTGTGGCAATGGCTTTTTTAAATGGGACACATGGCGATCAGGCGCTACCGAACACGTCCGGTATTGCGACTGGACACGTCTGTTATGCACGTCCAGTGCGTCCGGTGCTGCGTTCGGTGCTGCGTCTGGTCAGCCCAAAAAACACCTAGTGAAGGGGTAATGGCTAGTTTAGCCCTTGGGACTATAAATATAAGTGGCCCTCAGCCATGGCTATTGCTGAGCACCTTGGGGGACTTTGTGTCCATGCTTTAGAGTGCTTAGGAGCCCTCCATCTCACACATACTTGATAGTGATCATCTGATTGTGTGAGTGAGCGATTCTAGTGTGATTGAATCATGAGGTTGCATCGAGTGGCACTAGGTGACCGAGTTGCAAGCCGGTGGTGCTTGTTACTCTTGGAGGTTGCCACCTCCTAGATGGCTTGGTGGTGGTCTCCGTTGAAGCCCGCAAGAAGCTTGTGCGGTGCTCCAGAGAAGTGCTTGTGAGGGGTACTTGTGCTCGCCCCGCGGGAGCCATGAAGAGCAACTTTAGTAAAGCATGTCATTGAGCTACCCTCACTCAAGGGTTAGGTTCTTGCGGTGCTCGACGTGCGGGCTTAGCGGGTGATGCTAATTAGCCACCGAACCACTAAGTGAGCGGTCGACACAACGGGGACTAGCGTGTTGGGAAACACGTGAACCTCAGGAGAAAAATCATCATGTCAACCTTGTTCTTCCCATTGGTTTGCATCCCTATTACACAAGCTTGCAATTACTTTTATACATATTTAGCTTGTGTAGTTGCTCTTGTAATTAGATAGCTTGTGTAGCTTGCTAATTACCTTCTTGCTTGTGTAGCCTAGAAGTAGCTCCCTTGCATGGCTAATTTGGTTTGTGTAACCTTGTTAGTCACATTACTTAGTTTGTGTAGCTAAGTAATTGCGCTCTCTAATTTGACATTAGCTGTCCTGTTATTGAGCATTGCTAGTAAGCTTAGGTGGCTTTGTGCTTTTGCTTACTAGCTTGTGTAGGAGCTCCCTTGTTGATTAAAGTACTAGTGGCATAGGTTTGTGTGACCTTGCTCCTAGAATTGGTTAGGTGAGCTCTAGCTAGCCCAGCACCTTTGTTGCTTGAGTAGTACATTTGAATGGTGCTAGAGAACATAGATAGAGGGGTATAGTCTTGGCTAGACCGATAGTTATAATTCCACACTTATTTCGGTTAGCCGACGCGATTAATTTTAGAAAAGACTATTCACCCCCGTCTAGTCCGCCATCTCGACCCTTCATAAGGCCCAGCCACAAGGCGACATGCCCTGAGCCACCAAGGCTCAGGGGCTCCTCGATGTAGCACTTTGGGCACGGCCTTGCTGGCCGCTACCCTGGTAGGGTCACGCACAGGGCGTGACACAAGAAGACAAGCTTCCCTTCGGCCTCCTGGGGCTCAAGGGCTCCCGGGCCCGCTCGTTAGCTCCTAGAGCCGACCTCCTTCGCCACCAAGAAGACTCTAGAAGGTCCACCTGGGGAGAGCGCTCCAAGCTGACACAGCCTGACACGAAGAGTGTCAGAACATAGCAGCCAGACGATGCCCAGGGCTTCTTTGGCTCCACGACATCTCGATATGTAAGGGGTAAGGTTGGATCCTAGATGGGGAAGGATGATCCTAGACATCATTCCATTCCTCATCATCCATCCTCTCCTGCTTAGCACCGAGAGCAAAGCAACCTAGAGAGGGGCACCGAGAGCTCCTCCACCGCATCCATCGTCTTCCTCCTCTCCGACGAGGGGAAGGCTCTACTAGCGGTGAGCCAACCTTAGGAATAGCACCGAACTAACCCCCTACCAAATCTCTCTCTTTCTCCTATACACTCTGTTGTAACCCCCTGATTCTCGGTGCTCTTGAGTATAAGGATCATCAGCTATTGGATGTAGGGCACCAATCAGCCTGAACCAGGATAACCTATTGCATCCTCTCTGTGATTCTTGTATTCTTGAGTCCACCTGAGCCACCACAGACACGTACTCTGACACCAACTCGAACAATAATGCTTGCTGCGTTTCTGACCCCGCGACAACTAGCACGCCAGGTAGGGGGCAGCGTCAAGTGTGACTCGGGCTCTACGGTGGCCGGAGCCACCTATCTCACCGCTGGAGCAAGTGACACCGCCCCAGACCGCGTTTGCCTGGTCGGTTCTTGGATGGGCCTGGGTCGCGTCCTCGATGGTATTCTGCCCAAGTAAGTTGTGTAGGTGGGCTTCTCTTCTTATTTCCTTCACATATTTCAGCTTTATGCCTTTTGTTTGCGCCTTTTGTTATGTTTTCCACTTGTATTAGAATATGTGTCCTGCAAAGCATGGTTTCTCCAATACAAGTGGAACTAGGTCAATAGTAAAGGCATATGTGTCAAAAGTATGTTTATTTCTCCTATTTTGGACTATAATTGGCGGTTAGAAATGGTCGTTAGTGACCTCCAACAAATCCCCCAAGCTTAACCTTTGCTCATCCTGAGCAAATAGCTAAGTACTTGGTTGTTGATCAGGAGTTGCTACTATGCTGATACAATTTCATAAGTGCCATGCCTATAACAAAGCATTCTGTTGTAATTTAAATAAGTTGGCATTTTAGCCACCCTTTACCTTGATCCCTGTGGAGCATATAGCTTTTCCAAGTTCTTGGGCGGTTGCAAGATAGAACGGTTATAACAGAATTACCAATCATTCATTCCTCGATTAACCATCTATCCGGAGGTTTTATAAGTTTTGTAAAATAAATATAAGTTTCTCAAATAATTCTCTCGATCGCTCAATGTGTATGAAACCTAACCAAAGGCATTTGAATTTTGCCTTCTTTTCATATCCTACCACTAAGGGCTTTTGAGTGCAGTTTTGGGTAGGTGTGAAAAGTGGGCATACTTGCATCACATATTTTGCTAAGTCAAAAACCAGACCTCGAGGAGATGCAAGTCATACACTTTGATCAAGACGTGCAAGTGTGTGGAATTTTCATAAAGTCCTAATTCTAAGTATATTTTTATACTCCTTTGGATCACGAATCTCTCTTTTTGGATGAGTGCCACTTCTTTAAAAGTATGGGCTATCTTTATTTCTTTCATCTCTTTTTCTTTTCTTTTCTTCATGCTCTTTGGCATGCATTTTTTCTCTCATGCCCTTTGGCATGGTTATTTTTCTTTTTTTAGCATAGCCCATACTATTCTTTTTGGCACATGAAATTTTTGAGAGGGAGACACATGATAAATGAATGGAGTAATTATTTGGTGGATGGAAAAAAACATGTTTTTGCGTAACTCTCTGTGTAAGAGTCAGCAATTTATTTATGGATGCACGTGTGTCTTGATCATGGGTGCATGACGAGAATCTCAACAAGGGTCACAATAATTTGATAAAGCTCAATGATCAAACAAGTAGCATATGACTAAGGTTTGAATTTGAATATCATGTCATATGGCCTTGGTAGGTATTCATAATCATTGAGGAACTTTGAATTTAGCATTTTTGAAAATAAAATCTCCTAATGTCAAGTCTCTCTTAGAACAAAATCATGGCATATTCTATTTATACCATATCATAACTCGCAATAACTTAGAAAAGGAGCATGCATTTGCAAACCCACATGTTTTCAAGCTTTAGGATGTGACATTTTTAGCCAACAAACTTAAATATTGAGGAATACTAAGTTATAACCTAGGTACAGATGAATTATAGATAGAGCAACTATTCATCATTTCAACATAGGAGAAACTAAACATTTCTTAAACACATATGAGAGTGGAATAAATATTTTTGGGTATTTTTGTCATATTTTATTTTTTTGGTATTTTAAAATTTTCAGATTTTTTAAATGCTAATAAATAAATAAATGCAGAAAATAAATTGTGAAAATAAAAGATACAAGTACCTCTGCGGGGGTCCTCCCCCAAGCTAGCTCGAGGTCCAAGGTCCAGGATTGTATCCCATGGACCGCCAGTAGGCCACCTGCGCTTCTTATTGTTGCCTCAGCAGCATGTTGATGTTCGCGAACTGTTGCTGCTGTTATTGGTACCACTGGGTCGCATCCTGCACATGAGTGTTAAGTGTATTTTGAATCTCACCTGTGCGAGTTTCCAACCCTCCAAGGCGGGTGTTGATGCCGTCCAACTCCTGACGGTCCGAAGTAGACTGTTGTGGATGGATGGGTGGTGGTAGCCCCTCGGAGTCGGACAAGTGAGGCGCCCATGCCGCGTCATCGTCCTTGTGCCATCCCAATCCACCAGTCTCATGTGGTTGCGGGGTGTGTCCCTAGCCCGGCTGATACCTGAAAGGATCTAAACAATTCCTAGAGGGGGGGGGGTGAATATGCGTATCTAAAAATTTCTACATAATCTTAGAGTCAAATGTCAGTGACAGTTGGAAGTCCTGATAGTTTAGGCTGGAACTTCTGGCAGCCAGAAGTTCCGACGCAAACATCTGGGAGTTCCAGCATCTACGAGAATTTCACTACAAGTGCTAAAATGAACTTTGAGTGCAAGATATCTTACAACCCCACTTCCTAGTGATAAGATAAAGTGTTGGAACTACTCCTTTAACGCTGGAACGACACCACTCCGTAGATCGAGTCCAAACCCTAAGAGGAATGTTGGGAAGGAAGACAAACCAACAAGAACAAATATGTTAGCACAAATCTCAACAACAAGCACGCAGGACACAAGGATTTATCCCGAGGTTTGACAACCCCATAAAGGAGCTCCTACATCCTCATTGTTGAGGTGACCACAAAGGTCGGAGTCTCTTCCACCTCCTTGCCTCTCTCAATGCAACCACAAAGGTCACTCGAGCTTTTCACTAAGAGCTCTAATACCGGACATGTTCGGTATGCACGGTTTTGGCAGAACAGCCCTGAACTTGCTCCTTTTGATTTCTATCTTCAAACCAAACTACAGGTACCTACTAGAGATATCAATATACATAGAGAACCAACACAAGAGCTAGAGCAACACAAATATCAAATGAAATGCGAATTGAGACACGATATTTGTTTTACCGAAGTTTGGACTCGTTCGAGTCCTACTCTCCATTGAGGGGGCTGTGGGTGACCCAGTGAAGGTCATCCCTAGAGGGTACCACGAAGGTCACTCTAGCTGGAGTCTTTTCCAACTCCTTTTCCTCCTTCCACTAGATGATTCCGAGGCGGCAGAATAGACCGTTACAAACTTTCCGTGCCACACCACAATCTCTCGGGTGCTCCCCGACGACGCCTAACCATCTAGGACCGAAGAGTCCAAGAGTAACAAATGCGAATCATGAGATTGACAATATGCACAAGTGCTTAAGTGGTGGCTTGCTCTCTTTTTCAAATTCTCTCTTAACCCACAAATGGATTTTGCAATTTGTATCACACACTCACTAAGAGAGGGTTTAGGAGAGTTGGCAAGGCTAAAAAACATGTGTGTATGTCAGCAGAATCAGCAGCCTCCAAAGGTGGAGGCTTGGGGTATTTATAGCCCCCTTGAAAAACTAGTCGTTTTATAGCTGTTGCAATACCGGACATATTTGGTATTACTTACACTGCGCCAACAGTAACTAAGTTATAGTGATGTTGTGAGGCGTCGGAACTCCTGATGAATGCCAGGACTTCTGACCGTCGGAACTCCCGACCCTCAGCAAATTTGAAAACCATGTAACTAAGTTAAAGTTAGTGAGGTGTCGGAACTCCCGACGCATGCTGAACTCCCGATCGTCGGAACTCCCGACTTACGTCGGAACTCCTGACCCTTAAGACTTTTAAAAACTAGCCGTTGGCCTCTGGTCATGCATACCAGACACGTTCGGTATGAATACTGGACACATCCAGTATGACCAGGACAGTGAACTCTCCAAGATAGTTAAAGTGCAAGACGTCGGAACCCCCGACCCCTGCCAGAACTCCTGACCGTCGGAACTCCCAACCTACGTCGGAACTCCTGACGAACCAACCCAAGAACAATAATTTTACAGCTGCTGGGCAAATACCGGACACGTCCGGTATTGCCAGACCAGCAAAAATAAAGTTAGCTCTTTTGTCGCTCAAATACTTGAAACTCACATGGGTTGGCTTGAGCACTTATGAAACATTATCTATCAACATGATGCATCCCTCTTAATAGTACGTCATACCTATCAAACTCAAGATCAAAGGAAAAATGAATTTATACCACTTGAGTTGATCTCTTTTGAATTGACGCCGTCCCTTTCAATCTTCATCAAGTAAGGGTGCTAACATGTTGATATTGATCTTTTCACTTGAGCATAGCCATCTTGAGCATGTGACTTGATTCCATTCATCAAATTTGAATAATCCCAAATGTATCAAGTCACTTCCATCAAACACTCCAATAGTGATTTGATCCTCCACATAAATATGAACATCATAGCTTGATTAGTACCTCAACTAAATGCAAGTACTTCCTTCTTTACCCTAGCTAGGTTCTTTGGCCGCCAAGCCATCGCTTGCCCTTCACCCTTGCTTAGTACCTCAAAGCCTTTCCTTGCTATCTTCACCATCTCAAGCCATCAAGTCACATCTTGTGTTGAATCATCCATTCATGTATTGCTATCTTTTTCATTTCAATTTAGCAAGCTTCAAATATGAGACCAATCCATATGCAATCTCTTATGTCTCATTAATTAATTCTTACAAGCTTGTTTTCACATAGAACATGGAAATCCCACAATAAATAAGCCTTTGCATGAATTCTATTTGCATTGTTGTCTTGTGCTTGAACTAGATTGTTTACACAACAACACATCATTTTGGCTTTCATTAAGTACCTGTGAGATAACCTATTACCTGTCCACACTTAGCAAATGGGTTAGTCCTTTAATCACGTTGTCATTCAATCATCCAAAACCCACTAAAGGGCTAGATGCACTTTCACCAAGTCAATTGAGCATTTTGTATTAATGCCTAAGTGAGAGCTGAGATTTCTCCATGTAAGATAGTATTCTTTCTCAAAAAGATGGAAAGTGATCCTACCCTCAACTTCTTGCAAAGAGCATAAGAATTGAATTGTTAAAAGGTAAGAACCAAGCTCGTTGATGGGAACAACATTCTCCCATCCAACAGCTTTCCAAATGGTGGTGAATTCGGTGTCCATACCTATCTTTTGCAGGAGGTCGGGGTCATATGCTAGCGTGTGGATGAACTTGTGATTCTTGATGAGGTTGTATGCCTATGTCTCCTGGTCTCTCTCCAAATCAAGGTGTGGATCATCGTCGCCTTCCTTCATCGGTTGTTCTTGCTCTTCCGTTGGCTTGGTTTCTTCTTCTTCATGCATCGGGCTCTCTTCGGGCTTGGTGTAGCGCGCACTTGAACTTCCATGGAAGTGACTCGAGCTCGCTCCCATGACCTTCTTGAGAGCACCGGCGAGCTTCCTCCTGACCTTGCCCATGGCGAAAATGACAACAACAAAACTCACAAACGGGGTTACGTTAGTGAAAATAAATTGAACAACCCGTGAGCTTGGCTTGGTGGTGATGAGTGTAGGATTTTTCTGTAGAGTTTCCTTGCACTCAAGCTTTGTGAAAAATATTTTTGCAAGTGGTGGAGCAAGTGAGAGTGAGAGGGAGTAAAAATGGAGTGTGAGGGTGAGGAGAGCCTCAACCCCGGGCTCTCGGTTTTTATAGCGTAGAATACCGGCCGAGAGGGGTAGGGTGTAACGGCTAGGAGCTGTTGGAGAAGCAGCGGCGACGATGCTTGGTGGGTGTGGCCACACCAGACGTGGGTCCGTTTCTGCCCTCCTTTGGTCGGTAGCTCCCAACGATCATTTTCAAAATGAAGTCGTTGGTGCTTCCCTTGGATTCAAAAATTTTGCTCCCGAATTTGATTTTTCACAAAACTTTTATTATATTTGGAATTTTTATAAATATTTTAAAAATAAGAAATGATAAAATGAATTTTATTTTATTTTATTTTTCTAAGAAGATTATTTTGAAGCCAATTTTAAATTTTGAATTTTTTAAAATTTTAAAATTTTGAATTTTTAAAAGATAACTACAGATTTACCTTCGGCGAGGGCTCGACATTTATAGTCTGTCGGCAAGACTTTTCCTCTTTTATTGTTGTGCAGTTGCATGAACAAATTCAGGGGAATTCTTGGGTTGCCCCGGGATTTTCCTCGAATGGTTGACAGGAATAGCGACAGCAATTTGAGCAATTTGTGTTTCGATCATTTTATTAAAACTTAATTGATTCTTTACGGAGGAGGATAAACCTTCAAGTTTAGAATTAATATTTTCTATCATTTTATCATTATAAGAAAGCTTTTTAGTAAGATTTTATTTATTTTAGCTTGACCTAAAACAAGGTCTCTCAAGGATGGTTGATTCGAATTGTAATTTGAATTGAAATTTGAATTACCTCCTTACGGGCGGGGTTGATTATTCCACCTGTTATTGTTACCTTATCAGAACTTAAAGTTGATGTACGTAGCATCTTCATGAGTTTCATGGTAGTTGTTCCCCGAATGTCTGACCTCCCCATAGACTTCGCAAGTCATTTGTGATTCTATGGCCTGAACGGTGGCCTTCATTGCTTCCTTCTCATGGGCCCTCTCGTTCAGTCTTGATAACAATAAGTCTATTTTTGCGGCAAGCATATCCATCTCCTTCATGGTATGCATGCCTTTTTATTATTTGCGCTCCTCCCCTAGCTTTGGTTGGCCACCATCTTTTTGATGAGGGCCTTGGCTGCATCGACGGTCAGGGAGAGGAATGCTCCTCCAGTAGCGGCATCAATGTGCCCCTTTGACATGGGCGTAAGCCCCTCATAAAAGTTCTAGAGCATGAGCCAGTCCTCCATTCCATGGTGCGGGTAGGCTTGGATGTAATCCTAGAGCCTTTCCCATGCCTCAGGGATGGATTCGAGCGCAAATTGCTTAAAGTTTCAAATTTTCCCCCTCAGGGCATTGGTTTTGCCCATGGGGAAAAACTTTATGAGGAACATCGTGGAACATATGTCCCACGTGTCGATAGCTCCCTTGTTCTGGTAAAACCATTATTTTGCCTTCCCCTAAAGGGAGAAGGGAAACAGACGGAGCCTGATGCTAGCTGGTGCGATGACTTTGATGACGATGGTGTCGCACATCTCAAGGAAGTGTTGCAAGTGTGCACTTGCGTCCTCGCTTAGCAAGCCATAGAACTAGCTTGCCTACACCATCGTAATCAGGCCAGTCTGGAGCTCAAAGTTTCCGATGCCTGTGTTGATAGCGGGCCTAACGGGCACATTGGCAGCATTGGGGGTGTAGTCATGGAGTGACTTGGCCATGTCAGTAGTAACGGATGGTATGGGGGTGACTGGTTCAACTGCCGGTGGAATAGTAGAAAAAGAAGCAGCACGAGACCTGTTCTTCCTTAGGAGTGCCTCCGTATTATCAATGTAGTTATTCGGTAGATCAAAATCACTCATACACTATCCTATTTTTATTCCACAACAGGAAGAAAACAAGCAGAATTAGCTTGCATAAACTATGGCTACCATTACATGCATGTGATCATTGTTCAAGTAATGCTAGATTCTTTTCAGCCTATGCCCTCCCTAGCAATGGCGCTAGAAATGCTTGTTGGCATTTCTTAGCGCAATCACCAAGTGAGGAGGTTTTAAGTCCATCACTGGTAACAACGCTAGAAATGCCTGTTGGTATTTCTTAACACCATTACTAAGATTGAGTTAATCATAGCAACGCCGCCAAGAAACACCAACTACGATAGTCCTTAAAGATTATAGACAATATCCGCAAGCGTATGGATCTATCATTGTAGCATTTCACCTAGAAGTATTCAGGGTATCGTTATTTATATTTGTCTTCTACGTTGCTATCCAAACTCCTACTGGCGACTTATGTTTGGTCCCTTTTGTAGGTGGACAAACTAGGGTGATTCCTCTAGGAGCCTTCTGTCCTCCGCTGTACCTACAGACGCCGCCACCGCAGTAGCCTCACCAGACTTCATCCAACCAGTAATCATCGTCGTGCCTCCTCCTCATCGTACTCCAGAGTTGGTTCCACTCTGGTCCTTTGAGGGGGCATTTATTTGATACTCTAAACTTGATTTGCTACATTGCCTAGGGTGTTGGGCATACTCGTGTTGTGCTGTACCTAATACTACTTGCTTATCTTGTGCGTCATCCTTCTAGGTGACAAGTTTGATACTCTATTTAAACTCCCTCGGTTGAACCTTTGGGCTTGCTTGGTGCGTCATTCTCTTGCATATGTATATCTACTTGTCTATCTTGCTTAACTATGATTGAGAGATAAGGCCAAGATATAGGGGAGATACTGCCAAAATCTTTTGCCAAGCTCTCATGACAAATGATGGGAACCTGATAGGGAACTCCAAAGGTCTAGATAAGGGTGTCGGAACTAATCTAACGGCGCTAGCGATACGACACGTTCGATCTAGGGGCGTTTTAGCGGGTTCCTACTAAGCCTCGCTTAGGTAAACCATAACTATCAACCTTAAGCCTATAACAACACTAACTAACTTTCTACCATTTCTTTCCAAAACAACTCATTTGGACATCTTTGCAACTTATAGTGTTAAGGGAAAGAGGCTAGAATTAGCTAGAGAAGAGAGTTAAAACAACTTAGGGTTCGCCTATAGCATAGAGTAAAATTTTAAAGTCAAAGGCCAAAGTACATATCGAGTGAGTTGAATGATGCCTTGTATGAGGACTGTAGGTGTAAGTCAGTCAACTGCTCTGATACCTGTCCTATGGGGTTCCCATCGCGTTAATTCACCTAAATCGAGTGTCGACCACTTGACCCCTCAATTTAAGTAAATCAACATCGTAAGGTCCCCAGGAGCGCATGTAGCAACTCCTCTTCAGGATCTTTGTGTTGAGTTACACACACATACCCAATACAATGCATACCAGGCAACTCAATCACATACACGCTCTAGTCTCACGCTTGTTCCTAAAACATTGTTGATAACAAAATAGGATTTAAGAGAATAGGGTTACTACTAAGTCTAATGCTCCGATCAACTCTATCCTTGCACTGGGTTGCCACACTTGTCACTCATCCACTTGTTAAGTTACACATAGCTCATCTTGGAGAACACCTGTTCCAAGGTCTGCTAACATTTGCATTCACCAGAGCTAGTCTCGGGGAGATGCCCTGATTACCTACAAAACAACTTAACGGCTACACCATGAGTACATTGCGGACTCACAGGACTTAATTTTAGCATATAAGATTTGGTGGATGCACAGAGTAATTATCAGGCATTTATATGGTTGCGAAAAGCAATGATATTCGTTAAGAGTATGACATGCTATGCTCAACATTAGAATTACAGTATTTATCATTATAGCAAAAGTGCTCATAGTCCATCATTCATTCTACCATGGGTATAGAATGAAAGAACAACCGAATAGTTTCATCCTGAAGGACTCTAGGCTTTCAAGACTCTATAGAGGAGGTGTACAACTGTACCCACACAAAAATGGAACTAACCACCATACACCGGGTCTGGTAGTAAGGGTTGCCTCACATTCTCCAACCTTTCCCTAATCCGGCCCGAGTGTCACATGAAAGGTTCGACTGGGTTCCTAGTCAATGTCCTAGACATTCTCGACCGACGCCACCACCTTGCCAGTTTCATGGATAAATAGGTTGCAACTAGTTACTTGGCTTGTCAACCCCATCCGCGACATGTGGTCTGTATGGGTGGTACTCAGACTTACGTATCCCAATACATAGTCCTTACTGCTCCACGAGCTATGTCATCTAAGATCCCACACTCATGACGACCTCCCCCTCGCATGAGCAAGATGTCCAAGTTGTCATCAAGATTATCATATTAGGAACATGATATTATTCCTTAGCTAGATTAGTTAGGTAAGTCAAGTTGTACCCTCATTGGTTTTAGTAACTAATTATCCAGGTATAGCATCCTACACATGCGAGTATGAGTTTCCTTCTCATGCTCGACTTCTACCATTGCCCAAGCAACTAAGCGATAAGCATTAAGCGTTCTCATTTCCATTATTAAGATGAGAGGCTTCTAACAGATTAAAGAGTAACTCTAAGTGTTATGTGAAAGAGTTCATTATCCAACTCTACATGCAATGCATAACTCATAATGCAACTTGATAAGTATCCAAAGTAGGGTTCATAATAGTGGGGTGCCTGCTTGATGGTGTTGCCATTTAGACATCTAGAAGCTGACGATGACATCCTTTGCACGCTTCTCTTCGAGATGATTCTTAAAAAGAGTGAGAGAGATCTGATTGGAGAGATTCACCGATGATTCGGAATGATGATAAGGAATATGGATAGATCGCCATTGGTTCCTAGGAAGTGACATCTAATGGTGGGTCTACTATTGTGTTGCTGGCTTGGGATACTAACTAGTATTATTGACTTGTCTAGGTAAGCTTGTTAATTAAACTCACACTCTCTATGAGTGTCGAATACTCCGTTCTGACTGACGGACACTCCGCTGTGCCAGGTGTCGAGGTGAGTCATTTCTGGTTGGCCCTATTTAGGCTCTGGTGGATGCTCTGCGGTATTCACAGATGCTCCAATAGGTTTTGGGCACTCTCAGGTTACTGGGTTACTCTATATATTATTTATCGGATGCTATGAAGTGAGTGACGGATGATCCAGTAGGAACTAAGTGCTCTCGGGTTCTTCTGGCGGTGAGTCTTTATAATTCAGCGGATGCTCCGATCGATAGTCGGACACTCCATTGTTCACACTAATAATGGTCTAGGTGCCTCTGCTAGGAGGTTTACTAAATTAGGGAGGTTTATCGGACACTCCGCCGCATCAGCGGATACTCCGCCAATCGAACGACAGAACCTATGCTCTATGTTTTGGGGTTGGTTAGTTGCTACTTTGGAGTGGTGAACATCCATGCATGTGCACTAGACTTCTAGGATGACCTTGGGGATATGCTAGGGTAAGGTTAGCTGAGTCTTTGGCTTTGGCTATCTAGTGCATCTAGTGATTTGGCTAAGTCTCTTCCCATGAAGTACTTGTGATAAATACATGATATTGAGCAAGAGGGATCAACTCCAAGATTGGGGATCATGAGATGCTAGACTTCATGATGAGAGATTGAACATACCTTGCCTTTGTGATGAATGAGAGGCAATGTTTTCTTAAACGGTAAATGGTCTTTACACGGTCGTCCTTCGTTTAGCGTTTAGGCTATTTACATGGTGTTTAAACGAAGTTAAACGGTCCAAACAGTTTTGTACTTTAAAAAAAATACATATAATTATATATGTGCATATAAAAAATCAAGTATTCTAGCATTTATACATATTTATCCAAGTAAAAATCAATTATTTTGGTATGTATATATATTTATGCATGTGAAAAGAACCAAATATAGATATTTATGCATGTAACATATCAAGTGTACACATTTATAAATATAATAAATTTAAGTATACAAATTTATCCATACAAAACTGAACTAGATTTACCTCATGTTCACCTAAACAACCGTTTAAACAGCTGTTTAGTCCATTTAATACAGTTTATCTCCGTTCCGTTTAGACCGTTTTTCCTGTTTTTTGACCATTTAAACGGTCAACCGTTTAATTTTCGTTTACCTCCTAAACAAAATAGTTTACCACCGTTTACCATTTTGTGGCTATTTAATTGGCTGTTTAGGCCATTTAGGCGAACACTGATGAGAGGTCACCACACTCCATGTTCCATGCATGCATGAGAGGCTGAGATCAGGGTTTGAGAGAAATCTTCAACTAAAGAGATGAGGGCTCATGAGGTAACCATGATCATGAGATGTGGATGGCTTGACCCTGATGAGATGGTGGTCTTGGATTGCATCCCTTCACTTCATCTTCCACCTTCATCTCCATTTCCAACCTTCATCTTCTCTCTAGTTCTTCCTCACTCTTGTTAATTTAGAGAGAGAGAGGGAGAGGGTGAGAAATGGGAGAGTGAAATAGGTTGGTGCTGCTTCAGCTTAGGTTTGGTGTATCCATTTCATGCATATGACAAGTGGGGCCAAGGGTTGAGTGGAGGACAGCTCATTCCCCACTCACTGCATGCAGTTTAGTTACTAGCGGATGATCCGGTATCACATTGGATTATCCGGTGGTCTCTGAACTCATGGAATTGATCCAAACACTTGAGATTTGGTAGTGGGGCCAACTCACTTGTTCCAAGGGTTAATAACCTAACCGGTGACATCCTGGGTTGAGATGACATGCTCCTCAGTGGTTGTGTTGACTATTGTCAACTTTATGCGCTTCTGACTTGCAGGTCGTCTGGTGAAGTAGAAAAGTAGTATATTCGTGAGTTCTGTGGTATCCAAATGCCCATAGGGATTTGTGTAGAAACTTCTCTAACCATCCAAATTTGAGAGCCTGGGTGGTTGTAGCGAATTCAAGTTGTTATAGGTGATCCCTTGGTGCTGCCACAATGGATGCGCCCACTCCCTCAATGGGAGGATCCGGCAATGAATGAATGTGCACACCACCACCGGCCCGGTCAGCCTCTGCTCTTTTAAGGCCTCCATGAGAGCAGGAACCCCCGCGGCCTCCTCCGCCAAGGGGAACAGCCACCACAAAGCTGGGGTGGCACTGCCTGGCCTCTCCTCCAAGAAGGATGGGAGCACCGAGACCATGTTGGGGAGGTAGAACCAGCTCCTCCTCCAACACCTTTCAGCGTCGAAGCCCGATAGACGGGTGAGGGCGAGGTATCGGCTAGCAACATGTGGTCACACCTAGATCTGGGCACCCCCATCACCGGAAAGGCCCCACTAGGGAAAGATGGGACCACCTAGAATAGCCACCTCCATAGTACGAAGTGGGGCTCAATCCCTAGGAAGGCCTCACACAACGTGATGAAGGTCGCAATATGGAGGATCCCCTCCAACATTAGGTCATGAAGGCATAGGCCGTAGAAGTATAGGAGGTCGCATGCAAAGCGGTGCAGGGGGAGGCTGAGCCCCAGGCGTTGAAAATTGGTGAAGGAGATGACCTCTAGGCCCTCGGGTGCCAACGCTAATTCCTCAATGGTGGGGGGATGCCAGCCGACCGCTAGGACCTCCTTCGGTGCTAGCCTATCCTTTTCCATCTTCCTAATCTCTGCCTTGGTGACCCTAGAAGGCCCACATTCCACCATGGGGACGAGGGGAAGAACAGCGGCGGTAGTAGATGCATGAGGGCAAGGCAAAGCGGAGGCTTTTAGGAAGGGAAGGGCTTCATTGGGATGGAAGGTAAACCCCCATCCCTGCCTCCCTTACTCTGCTTTAGTACTCCATGTGCGGTGGTAGCCATGCACCCATGATCCCATGTGCGATCGTATGATGCAGTAGGGGTTGCCGAACGTAAGGCGGAGGTGAACCGCCACCTCCCTGATGGCCTAACCTCCTGAGCCAACCCACACGCGCTGTCCCACTCTACATACACCTCTTCATAGGACTTAAGGGGATCCAACTCCCCTCGAGCCCACCGACCACCATCAATGGCCCAGATCCATGCACACCAAGTGCCGTGGCATCTCCTTCGCCAAATTCGCTCCACGTGGCCCGATGTCCCATCTCCTAGATGAAGTGAAATGATGCAGTATGCATGCCATAACTCCTCCACCGGGCACAGAATCCCACGCACCATCAACCACCTACATAGAGCATTAGCCGATGGGACATGCCCAGAAGACACCATGTTCGCTAATAAGAAGGCCCCACAATGGCCTTGGGGGCTACGCCGGCTCCCCAAACCAAGCGACCCAACCCCTCAATCGATGGGCACTTGCGCGGCATGCCCCAAAAATTAGCCAACTCTCTAGAGTTGGGTCAGGAGCTACTGAGCACTAGGCCCAATGAGGGCCCCTCACCTAAGCTCGGTGCGCTCCCTGCGCCCCAACCTGTGGCCACAGAAGGTTGGCCCCAGAAGGCTGGTGTGGTAGAACCGCCTAATCTAATGCCTCATAGGAGTGCTTGTCTTCCATTAGACACTAAGGACTCGAGGGAGAACACTAAATTACTCAGTTCCGTTGGGCACACCCCAGGGGAGAACCCGAAAATCCACATTTTTGCCATCAGGATCACAAATGAGAGAACAAAGCTTACATCATTCTTAACCATTTCATACATCCCTTTTAGTACAACATCAGAGTATAATAGTTATTGTATAACAGCGGAATGTAATAATATTATCAGAGTTATAAATAATTTAATGTACAGCGGAATTTAAACATGTGACTAGAATTATAGCAGAAATAAACATCTATTAATGATATGATGAAGTATTGATATATAAACTACTACAACAGATTATGAAACTTTCATTTATAAAAATATTTGGTGAGAGTTATAAATAAAAACTACGATCGCGACGTAAAGGAATCCTTGCTGAGCCCACCAGGAGGAATCCACACACAAGGGTCAGCTCTAGCATCAACCTGTCACCTGCAACAGGAGAAATAAAACCCTGAGTACTCAATTGTACCCAGCAAGACTTACCCAACAGGAGGAAAGAAAAAACTCCAAGGATATGCAAGGCTATCTGGCTTGTGGGTTGCATTTACAGGAAGCATTACTAAGCGTGCGTCCTTATATTTAATTTTTATTAATAGCCGCATTGGTTCATTAACTAACCATTCTATATAAGCACCTGTGCTACTTTCAAGCAGGTGGTAAGCAATCAGATTTCCTTTTCCATCTTTCATCTTTCATCTTCAGTTCTTACTACGATGCTAAACCGCAGACAAGCCGTACCGGATAGCCCGGCGATTCGCGAATCAATGCCCCCAGCTGGGTACCCCAAAAGCACACGCCCCGCTTGTACCCAAGGCACAAGTAGGACCAACCCATCACTCTCCTGTCCCGGGTGTCCAGGTCCCCATCCAAACTGGGACTCCAAGCCCCCGCCCCTGAGTCCCAGACTCAGTGCGGTGCAAGGACCTCCTCCACCAAAATAAAACCCTAACAGTCGGTCCGGAAAGAGCTGGATCCGTGACAAGAGAGCAACAAGTCTTCCAAGCGCCCATACACAAGTATGTGCTTGGGATAATAAGTATGTGACCTGCCTAGAGTCATATGCAACGATCGGTCCTTAACCGACCAGACAGGGAAAAACGGTGTAACCAAGCTATGACCCGCCTTCACGGCGACATAACTTATTACACCCACCAATACACAAACCATATCCCTGCCCGGTCACCATTTTTCCTTTCCACCATTTTATATTTTCCAAGTGATAGTAATTCGGTAATATATTTCCTATCTCTCACGAGTGACAAACAATCACTCGACTTCTACCGGAGTCCTGTAGCATAGCAATCTACACGATCCTATCATACTAGTAAGACTCATAGGATAAAGATATATATGCAAGTGGGTTTCATTCAACTCCTTAAAACTTAATGCATAAATATAATTTAAACTGCAGAAAAGTAGGGGTTATGCACCGGGGCTTGCTTGGGTAAAATATAACCAAAAGTTAGCATTCCATCTTCGTGATATGATCACCATAGCATCATCTTTCAACTACTCCAGTTGATACCATCGATCCACCATCGTTCCTATTATGATATGTATTGATGCAAATGCATAGGTGTAAATAATCAATGACAGCCGAAATTCTTAGAAATCCAATCACGCTTCCAAAAGTACCATTTCTCCAGCAACTCCCCGATGACTCCACGATCCATCGACGTCCCTCCGTCGGCGTCGAACTCACGGTACTCGGCAAATAGACACAAATAAATATTCCCATAAATTCAACTGCGTTCCAAAAATTATGAAACTTTATGGATAGGTGGGGTTCGATTTTAGATGAATTTAGGAAGAAGAAGTGATGGAATCGGAGTTAGCATAGTGGAGATATTAATTGTGCAAGGTGGCCGCTAATTAATCACGAGGAGAGAAAATGAAACGTGATTAGTGGCCACGAGCTGCCGCTGGTTATTAGAAAGGGAAAAGGAATAAAGAAATTGGTGGAGTGGATTAATGGCTCATGACTCTTGACTTTATGTGTATAGGAGCTGAGTTGGTTCTCGGCTTTGCTACTAGCACATGGCATAGGACAAGCTGCTATTGTGGACTTAAACAAAGAGCAGAGCGGGTATACGGCTAGGATTCTTTAAGAGAGACACAGAGAGCACTGAGCGTTTGTGCTCCTCAGCTCGTCCACCATGGACAGCTGCTGGACTTTCGCCTGATGGCGATTCTGGCCATGACTTCCAAATCTAAGGGCATGGGGAGGTAGAAGGGAGGTAGGGGATGTATGGGGACTATCTACCTTGGTCTATTGCAGCTCGAGGAAGGAGATCAACAGAGCGTAGCCTTCCCAGGCAAGAACAGAGAAACTCGATTTAGAGAGTAAGATGGTGAGCGGCGGAGTGGGATGGCTCAGCAGGCTTGGCGCGTCCTTTATAGGCAGGAGATGCGGGGCTGGAGGTGGAGCTGGCATTTGGCTAGCTAGTCATGTGAATTGGATTTCACGTGATGAACTTGGAGTGGGTCTTTGGTCATGAGTGCATTAATTCAAATGATGGACTTTGAGTGGTCTTTGGACTTGATGAGCACATCAGGACTAGAGTGTGCTTTGGGCTAAACGTGCTTGGTGGTGGGGTGCTGATTCATTCATGCAGGTCAAAGAATTAATGAGGGAGGAGACCACAGGTCAAGGAAACATTAGAGAATGAGAAGATCAATTGCAGATTAGCTACCTCAGCTGATTATTGCAGCTCAGGAGAAATCAATAGATGCAACTTTCACGGGCAAGAACAGAGAAACTTGATTTGAGAGAAACAAGTGAGCAGCGGAGCGGAACGGAACGGCTCGGCGTAACCATTTTAAAGGCAGACGACATGAAGGCGCGATAGCGACGTGTCGTAAGGTTAGTGGCTAACTAGCTTGCTTAAAGGCAATAAAACGGTGCGCACGACTTGATGCTTTTGGATGAACAGTGTTGCCGTGCTGCTACAGTGTTTCCACTGCCATTATTAAAAGCGCTCCTCGTGCATGATTTAACTTAACTCTATCATTATTAAAGCAATGATCAACGATAAGCGCTAGCTTCTTGACAGGATTATCCAACTCGATCATGGCTACAGCAAAGGGTTAGCAAGTAATCAGGCGTGTAAATATTTCATGCAACAGAGATGATTACCATTTTTACCACGACGCAGCTGACATCTTCAAACCACTGCAGATAGAATTTCCGGTCAGTCCATGTATAGGCGCGTCTGTAGCTCCAGTTGGAGAATCGTAGCATCTATGTTCTTCTTCTACGTTCATATCTAAGAATAGCACTTCGGTTCAAGTCTCAGCACAGAAAGCTTGATGAGTACAAATTCTAAACACAGCCTGACTTTATACAGTGTCGTGCAAGGCGCAGTGAACCATGTTGGATTCTAGGCGAGTATGGTGCACGTCGAAAAAAATAAACGAAGCTGCTGTGCTCTCTTTCTCGTCAGTTCGTGCTTAACAAAATAAACCCGTGAGTTTATATGTATCGTTCTATTTATTAATGGATTTTATTTTATTTATAAAAGTTGATTTTCATGCTTAATCTAACCGAACAAAACGTTCTCTAGAATCGTCGTCGGACATTCCTGAATATTTCTACGCACTGCGTAATTTATCTTGAGCGTTTATTTGAGTCCACGAAACTAAGTCACACAGGATTCACTTGTCGCAGCAAGTATGTTTTAAATTAAAACCCCGAAAAACTCGTTTCGGAAATTTTTCTTAGGCCTAAATCACGGTGCTAAATAAACTCGTAACACCAGGGGTGTTACAGCTGGCCTAAGAGGATCGAGGCCTGCTACCAAAGCCCCCAAAAGGGCGTGGTGCACGGGGTGATCAGGTGGCCCTGAGCCAAGGCCCAAACATTCTCGATCACCCGACCCATGGCAGGCTTCGACCAAAAAGGAGGGTGCCCCGGGCCTAAAGTTGGTAACTCCCAGACGAGTTCCCCAAACCCTCGCTCGGGCCACAGACCCACGCGACATAGGATCAAAACAGGGGTCGGCACCACTACCGTCCGGCCTCGACAGCTGGGCACCCCCATCGCACTGGGGAAAGGGCCCCACGAAGGGCGTCGCACTCTTGTTAGCGGAAGTCATCCCCGCCATGGCTAGTTTGGTCATCAGAAGATCGAATTCAACCCTTCATCGCCATCATGAACAAACAAGGCCTCGAAGGGCTCGGGGGCTCCTGACGAGATCCTAATATATGGGTATGTTAAGCCTCAGGATCCATGGTTCCTGACCAAAGAGACCCCCCTGGTCGATTCCCCTAGGAGCACCCAGGGGCTCGAGGGCTATAGCCATCAGGTGCGATCATGCGCACCCTCAGACTAAGGAACTTGCCGAAGCCTGAGCACGCCAAGGCCTCTGCTCAGGGCTTGGGGGGCTTGCCCGAGCCTCAGGCTCCCAATCGACAGAAAACCTGAGCTCGACCCTCGGCTCCTGCCCGGCCTACGACGCTAGCCAAGGGCCGAGCATAAGGCGACACACCCCGAGCCATCAAGGCTCAATGGCTCCTCAACGTAGCACTTTGGGTACAGCCTTGCCAGCCGCTCCCTCAGCATGGTCACGCACGAGGCATGACACAAGAAGACAAGCTTCCCTTCGGCCTCTAGGGGCTCGAGGGCTCCCGGGCCCGCTCATCAGTCCCTGGGGGAGGCCAGTCTAAGCCGACACAGCCTGGCACGCAGAGTGTTAGAACAGAGCAGCTGGACTTCTGCCCTTGATTTTTAGCAACTTCTTTTTTTAATAGAGGCGCTCAAAATCTACAGCCATCCCTACAAAAAATCTATGAGGTGCCTCTACAAATGTCCTATCTTTAGAGGCGGCTCTATTTCCAGTCAACTCTAAAAATGATTTGTTGAGGTGGCTAGATCTAAAGCCGCCTCTAAAAATCAATTTATAGAGACAGCTAGATCTAGAGCCGTCTCTAAAAATAGAAGGAGCATAGCTAATTTGAATTTTTCAAATGACCTCCAATGCAGAAATGACCAAAATTAAAGTTACAGAACTCAAAGAGTTATACAACTTTGTAGTTGACAACATTTTCATTTGAAATCATATATCCAAGGAAAATGACATTTGAAGTTCTAACATTTGAAATTCAAAATTTTCAAACGACCTCGAATGTAGAAATTGCCAAGATCAAAGTTGTAGATCTCGATGTGTCTACAACTTTTCAATTGAAAACTTTTTCATTTGAATTCATTTAGGGTGCCAAATACTCATTTCAAAATTAGATGAAGATAATACGAGGAGAAAAATATCTCATATGGACACAGGTGACTTATGGGTGGAGTGGTTAGAGGATCTATATGTGAGGCTGTAGGTCGTGGGTTTGATCTCCCATATAGGCTAGTGGATGTTCCTAACTTGTTGTTACACACCAATTTCATTACTTCCTTCGTCCTAAAATAGATAATCTTATAGGATTCAAATTTTCAAAAAGGATATTTCACCTTCTCACTTTCTAATGCACCTTTCTATTTTTCCCGATACATGTTTCTCTTGTTCCGGTACATCTCTATCTCTATCTTAAGAAAACCACCATTGCAAATTAATTTACAGTTGTGGCTTCCTTAAGAAAATCGCTAGTGTAAATATTTATAGTGGCGGTTCTTAGGTCATAGCCTTGTGGGTCCACTTCAAGGTCGGTTCACCTTACAAGTGGGCCATTCCATCCATGGGTTGCAATCTTCCACCATTGAGAGAAACACAAGCTTCATCCAAGGGTGGAGAGTGATTTGAGAGTGCTTTCACATGGATCATGGCAAGCTTAGGAGGCTTGTGGGCCCACAGGGGTGGTCGCCCATCCCTCTATGGTGGGCCCACATGCTCATCTTGCTCCATTCAGCTTGAAACTGCATAAAAATACTCATGGACATGTGGAACTTGTTAATTGCTAAAATATGCTCATGATATGCTTATCTTTCTTTTATTTCGAGAATGTTGATGGTGTTTTGAGTATGTAAAAGTATGACATTTTCATCGTCAACAATTGGCTGTATCGAGTTTAAGTTTTTACAGGCCTATTGATCCCCTCTAGGCCTTGCTAGATCCTTTCATTAATGGCATAATTGTGAGCATTTAAGGCCTATTTGTAAATCACAGGGGCTCATTTTGTGACTACAAACCCCACAAAGGGAATATATGAAAATAACCACCTATAGGGAGGACAAGATGGTTTTTTAGCACCTTAGTGCAACTTTAAGAGACTCTTTATATCCTTCCTAAATGCTAGAAATAGAGATTTTGGTGAAAAACTATCCTCCAACAACTTCTCTAAATGGTTATTCAAATATAGCCCTCTTCTATTCTGGATTTTTTGCTAGCCAAAAATAAAAGATGAGAATGGTTCTCTAGAGTGCGCATGAGATACAAAAAAGCTGTTGTAGAGTAAAAAGATGTAGAAAGCATTTTTTATGCAAATTACTCTCCAAATGATGATTTAGATAGTGAGATTTAGAAAGGCTCTTGGAGATGCTCTTACGTCATTTACTAGCAGAAGATCCTTCCCATCCTTTGCAATGTCCATATCGGGACCTAAAAAGAAATGATAAAATGTAAGTATAGGTTACTTTGTAAACCAATAATAGATTGTAAACTACCTAGGAAATGTACCTTACCTTTAAATATCATCAGGGTAATTATTCTAAGAAGCTAAACAGAATACAAGTCCCGAAACAATATGAGAAAATAAACAATTTTCAGATACTAAAGAGGGAGGTGTGGAAGAAGCTGAGAAGCGGATGGCGCCAATCATGTGTGCCAGCCCAACACGTCTGTAATGAGTCCAAAGTCGACCATAAAGCTGGTGCTAAGGGCGATGTGGACGAGGTCGACGTCATCGCAGGTGAGGTAGTTGTCCCGGATGCGGATCTGGTGTGCAGCTCACGGATAGCAATAGGGATGATTCTTCTCTATTGCTCCGTCGAAAGCTCTCCTAGGCTGCGCAGAGCCTACTCCATCTTGACGGTGCACCTGGCCCACTTCGTGGCTCGGAGTGGCGCATGGTCGTCGACCTAGCGCGGCTGATCCAGCTCCACTGCTCCACACCTCACCTCTGTCTCCGTCACCTCCGCTTCCCCCGCTCCACCTATGGCTGTGGCCATAGGCGGCCGGCCCGAGCACCACCATGGGTGGCGCATGATATCCTCTAACCAGTAGTACCCACCGTCCTTGCAAATGGCACAGTACATTGACACCCGTTTCTTGACCCGCGTGGGGTAGCGAGGGTTCGTCGATACATGGAATTGTCGCCGTGCATGATATCCTCTAACCGGTAGTACCCACCGTCCTTGCAAATGGCACAGTACATCGACACCCCTTTCTTGACCCACTTGGGGGTAGGAAGGGTTGATCGATACATGGCATCGTCGCGCGGTGGTGGCGGTTGTGGTGGTCGGGCCAGGCGTAGAAGGAGGAAGCCTTGGGATAGATGGTGTTCATCTTACAAGGTGCTTTGGCGTTTGGCAACGTCCGCCTATCCGCGGCAATATATAGGAGGCACCCTTGTAGGCACGCTTGTATGTGGATTTGGGGTGGTGCGGTATTGAACCTTCTGGACACAGTTGTGTCTTGCAACACTGAGGAGTGAGACCACAACCGCATATGTTTTTTCCTGGAGTTTTATGACTCAATGGATAAAATATTACTCCATCCATTTCAACTTATAGATGTTTTGGCATTTCTAAATACATTACTTTTACTATATTTTAGATTTAGTGTATATCTAAGTGCGTAGTATGTAACACCTCTGGTGTTACGAGCTCGTTTAGCACCAAGGATTAGACCTAAGAGGAGTTACCACAACGATTTTCTCGAATTTTAAAATTTAAAATATTGGAGCTTAGGTTTAAAATGCCATTTGTGGCGAACTATATTGATCAAAGTAATTATATAGTGCTTAAATATTTTGTCTCTATAGGTTAGTGCGAAGCATGAACTTTTGGCGTGAAATAATTATTGGTGGAGGTTAATCGGGTTGCCCTACCGACCACGTTGTGCCAGTCTGTGTTGTCCCTGTGTTAATGAAAGTTGGCCAAACCCCGACGCGTCGGTTGTCTACGCCACTGTCTTTCTCTATCTCTGCCAGTTCGATCGCTTTATCCCTGCAGCACCATCACATCCTCTGCTCGTCCTTGCCTTGCCTCTCTCTGCTGTCTATCGGTGCCTGTGCTGTGCGGTCCTTTCCGCAGTCACATCGTGCCTGTGATGAGGCCAAGCCATGACAGACCTATCCCACTCTCCCTCCCTTTTTCGCCTGCCTTTCGGCCACCATCGCCCGGCCACAGCGCAAGCGCACCAAGCTCTGCTTTTTCTTTGCCTCTGGCCGCTCCTCTTTTCCTGCCTGCCTCTGTTGCTTCCTCTCCCGCACCACACCCGTGCACGCGAGCTGCTGGCACCGGCCCGACCGCGAGCACCGCCGCCGTCCACGTCGTCCGTGGCCCGGCCTGCTCTGGAACGCTGCCTTTCTGCCGTGCCCGAGCACCGGCGCCCCCCTCCTTTTCCTTTGCTGCCATGGTCGCATGCGGTCACCACGCCCGCCCTGGTCTGCGCTGGCCCGCGCTCCTTGGTCCCACTGTGGCAGTAGCTATGTGCCGCACCACCGCCGCCGGGCTGTCGTGCCGCATCCGGCCACCCGCGCCCTTGTCCTGCTAGCCCTTCTCGCCCGCGCCGGTGTCGTCCCTCCCCCACGTGAGTCCCCACGGTCGCTCAGGACTGCCGTGCCTCACCTAGGACCCATGTCGCTCCGCCGCAGCGCCCGCCGTGGCCACGCTTCCATCGCCGGCCACCGCGCACGTGAGCTCCATGACCCACCCCGACTGGACGTCACCCCTCTTAGGCGCCCTTTGCCTTGGTCCGCTCAGTGCCGAAGGGCTGCCCTCACCAGCTGCCATGCCACACCCACCCGCCGGTGCGCTGTGTCCGCCCTCGCTGCCCCTGCGCGCCATCTCCGTCACTGGCGTGCCCTCACCGTGGTGCCGCCCAATCCTAAGCGTCGGTGCATGTGGCCGGGCACCTTACTTCTGATCTAGCCGAGCCGCGTCCTCCAGCAGGTGTGCCTGGCACTGGGCAAGCCGTGGAGCCGCTTCCCCACCGCCGTCGACGAGCGTAAGGGTCGATTCCACCGCCGGCTAGTTTTCCTCTACCATTGCTCTGTTTTGAGGAAGGAGATAAGGGTGAGATGGTGAGGATAAAATCTTTCCAGGGTTCTCATTGAAATTTCTGTGACTCACTTGAATAGTATTTATGTCTCGGGGGTGGATTAGATAAAAGTGCAGGGGCCTCGGTGTAATTTGGGTCGCCGCTGCTGGGCTTCCCCGCCTGGGCCAGGTACCGTGCGTCCTGCGTGGGCCGGCCTGCTTCGGTTGGGCCACGCTGCTTGGCCGCTTGGGTCACAGCCGGCCTTGGGCCGCTGCCGCGTGCGCCTTGGTGGGCTGCTAGCCGGGCGCATCGTTGGGCCGGTCTGCCGGCCTGGTGCCTTGCTGGGCCGCCGCGCCCCTTTGCTGCGTCGCGCTGGGTAGGTCTGGTGTTGCCGCGTGCTGGGCCGGCCTGATGCTGTCTAGGCCGCCACGCGCCCATCCGCCTGGGCCGTCTTGGCCGTTGGTCCAGGCCGTGCTGGCTGGCTGGGGCGCTTTGAGCCCAAGGACCTATTTCCTTCTTTTCGGTGTTTTGTTAATTTCAGCAAGCGTCTGAATACTTCGAAATTGATAATAAAATATAGAAAAATCATAAAAATGCCAAACTAGTTTTGTTGAGTTCCTAAAATCATGATCTATCTAATAGTATATTTTGTTCGCATAGGTTCGATATGTTTTTAGAATTTCTCTAATTATTTTAATATGCTTAATATTGTTAAAATGAGAACTTGTAGGAATTTCCGTGATAATCGGTGATGGTATTGACTCTAAAAATTTTACAGTAAATTACTAACATTATTAGCTGCTCACTGTAGTTTTGTAGCTCCGAAATAATTAGTTGCTAGATAGATAATGATGCCTATTTCGAATAGAGATTAAATTGATAGAAGAAAATGAAGAAACAACTTGAGTTTATATAACTAAAATAATTGTTTGGAAATAATGTTTTATTCAGCAACATGGATATGTAGCCTAAGTACGATAGGCATTAGAACTAGCTCGTTAACTTAAGAGGCGTAAATCGTATTTTTATGAGTCACGGTTGCAGTCGATTAATTATGCCTTTATATTGCATCATATTGCATATCATATAGGTATGATGATGGATCAACGGATCAATTGAAGGATGATTGGGGATCCAAAGATGGTGTAATGGTATTCTCTCCAGGAGATGATGCAATGGGATTTCTATTCAGCTAATGGTGGATGATCTGAAGATGCAGATACTAACTTTTTAATATATATCTTACCCAGGCAAGCCCCGGTGCATAACCCCTACTTTTCTGCAGTTTAAATTATATTTGTGCATTAAGTTTTAAGGAGTTGAATGAAACTCACTTGCATATATATATATATATATATATATATATATATATATATATATATATATATATATATATATATATATATATATATATATATATATATATATATATATCCTATGAGTCTTACTAGTATGACAGGATCGTGTAGAATGCTATGCTATAGGACTCCGGTAGAAGTCGAGTGATTGTCTGTCACTCACGAGAAATAAGAAATATATTACTGTATGATTATCACTTGGAAAATATAAATGGTGGAAAGAAAAAATGGTGACCGGGCAGGAATATGGTTTAGGTATTGGTGGGTGTAAGAGGTTGTGTCGCCGTGGACGCGGGGCATGGCTTGGTTACACTGCTTTCCCTGTCTATGTTGGTTAAGGACCGGTCGTTGCATAAGACTTGAGGCAAGTCACGGACTTATTATCCCGAGCACATACTTGGGTATGGGCGTTTGGAAGACTTGTTGCTCTCTTGTCGTGGGTTCTAGCTCTTTCCGGACCGACTGTTAGAGTTTCTTTTTGGTGGAGGAGGTCCTTGCACCGTACTGAGTCCGGGACTCAGGGGCGGGGGCTTGGAGTCCTAGTTTGGATAGGGACCTAGGAAACCAAGACAAGAGGGTGATGGGTTGGTCCTGCTTATGCCTTGGGTATAAGCGGGGCGTGTGTTTTCGGGGTACCCAGCTGGGGGCATTGATTCACGAATCGCCAAACGATCCGGTATGACTTGTTTTGAGCCTAGCACCGTAGTAAGAACGGGAAGATAAAAGATGGAAGGAAAAGGAAATTTGATTGCTTACCACCTGCTTAAAAGTAGCACATATGCTTACATAGAATGGTTAGTTAATGAACCAATGCGGCTATTAATAAAAATCGAATATAAGGATGCACGCTTAGTAATGCTTTCTACAGATGCAATAAACCCACAAGCCAGATAGCCTTGCATATCCTTGGAGTATTTTCTTTCCTCCTATCGGGTAAGTCTTGCTGAGTACAATTGAGTACTTAGGGTTTTATTTCCCCTGTTGCAGGTGACAGGTGGATGCTAGAGCTGACCCTTATGTGTGGATACCTCCTGGTGGGCTCAGCGAGGATTCCTTTACGCTGCGATCGTAGTTGTTATTTATAAGTCTCACCAAATGTTTTTATAAATAAAAATTTCATAATATGTTGTCATAGTTTATATATCAATACTTCATCATGTCATGATTAGATATTTATTTCCGCTGTAATTCTGATCACATGTTTATATTCCGTTGTTCAATTAAACTGTTTATAACTCTGATAATATGATTACATTCCGCTGTTATAATAATAAATATTACCCTCTGATGTTGTATTAAAAGTGATGTAAGAAATGGTTAAGAATGATGTAAACTTTATTCTCTCATTTGTGATCCTCATGGAAAATGTGGATTTTCGAGTTCTCCCCCTGGGGTGTGCCCGATGAAACCGAGTAATTTGGTGTTCTCCCCTGAGTGCTTAGTGTCTAATGAAAGACGAGCACCCCTGGAAGGCATTAGATTAGGCGATTCTGCCACATAGTAAGAGTGATGTATAAAAAACCCAAAGCATCTTATATAATTTGAAATGTCATCACTATTTCCTGAAATACACCATATTAATTCTACGCCTGATATGGCTTGAGCCTAGCTGCAAGGAGATGGAGTTTTGTATAGACCAAAATAATCTCATAGTCTTCTTATATCTCTTTATTTCCCTTCGCTCTCTCCCACTTTCTCTTTCTTCCTCCTTTGCCCCCCCCCCTCCATGGCGAGAGAGCTACTTTCTTCGCCCCCTCACTCCATGGCGGGAGAGCTACTTTCTTCACCCCCTCCTTCCATGGCTGCAAGGCAAAGGTCCATGGTGCGCTGTGAAGGGACCGTGACGCTTAAGAGGAGGGGTGAATTTGATAACTTAAAAACTACTTCTAAAACTATGGCCTCTAATTTTCACAAGGAAGCCCTCGCAAGGACCAAGCTCCCAGTTGGGTAACTCTATGAATAGCTCCCGAACATTCGCCACGCGCAAGTGGGTCTCTGAGAAGGCCTCTCCTGGGCCGCTCCCCGCCGTCTTAACTATCGAGCTTCTAGCCAAAAAGCCACGGGTCTTGTTCCCTCCGATACATGGTGGCGGCCACACCACAATCGCGGTCGGTGTGGTCTCGCAAGACTACAAGCCCTCCGTGTACAACAATGGTGCGCGCAAACACCCAGTGATAATAGGTATGCAAATCTCACTAAACACTAGGCCTAAACCTAGAGCAAGTGCATAAGTGGTGGTCTAACTAACCTAAGCACTTCGCAAAGCACCTATGCTAATCACCGAGTGAAATACTAAGCACTTTGGACAACCCCACTAGCAAATTTTCCAGCAATTTCATGAAACCACATCATCGACTATTAACTCAGCAGCCTCCTCCCCATTCACATGGAGAACTCAGGCGTCATTAATGGTTGCGTCCCTTCGCTTCACCTCCTGCACCTCCCACTCACATCTCCACATTAGGACTTGAAACCGGCGATCCAGTCTCCCTTGTAAAATGAAAAGTTCGCACCTAGACTAGTCGCTGCATAGCTATCGTTCTCCTTATGCCGCCGCCTCTCTCCACCACCTCCATAGTTGCCGCCAAGGCACCTTGGCAAGCGACCACCAACTCCACTGTCTAAGTGTTAAAGAGAGGTAACAAAATGAAATTATGATTCTTCAATATTAAATATATAGATATAAATTTAGTTCTTAGACATTGTTAGATGATCCTTTTATCTAGTAATAACCTATGATCATCGTCTGTACAAATATATATGCAGCATCTAGTAGCGGCCGGGAGTTATCAGACGATGAGCGCGCTAAGCTGTGATTAGATTCGTGTCTAAGGTTTCCATTTTTCATGCAACAAAAGGACCAGCACCTTTTGATACTTACTCTACACATGGTCAGTCGGCAGCGGTGCCTCGTTGTGCCCGGAATCCGTCTGGTTTCCACGCTCCGTGGGCCGAGCTGCTTCAAATGGCGCTTCAATTGATATACTTGGGTCAGTTTTATCATATGAGCACGACACGATTTGTTTTATGAAAAAATAAAAACTGCTTGGATTTTTTTATAATTAAAAACTGCCTGGATTGAACCGCGGTCGAGAATACCATGAGCGCATCGGCACTCTACATCGCCGCGGGGCATGCTACGGTCCGTGCGGCCGGAGGGTACCACGCGTAGAATATATTTTCCCGCCCTTGCTGCTTCCCGCCCACCAGGCCACCAGGATTATGCCAGATGGCTCGCGTTCGGAACGAACAAGCCCACTGCATGCATACTGTGCCGGTGATTTTTTTATATCCACTTGATTTGCGTGCATTGACGTCGTACATCTTTATAAACTAAAAAAATTCATAACTGCTAAACCAAATATCTAAATTAAATTTCGATTACACCATCAGGTTTTTGACAATAAATCCTTCGAAACAAGATCTCACATGAATATATTTAGATAAAAAAATTTAATGAACATTTGTCTTATGAAGATAGAATATTTTCTATTATTGAGCAGAGACGATGTTTTAGGGTCAAAGAATAATGTTTCGTCTTTATAACAAGAATATTCTCAATTTAGGTTCATGAAATTGGTATTATAATTACATAAAAATAAAATAAAATAAATACATAACATAAATAAAAAATAATAAAATCTAGAGCAAAGCATAAGAAAAAAATGCGTAATAGAGAAAAATTTAAAAGAATATCAAATGGGTACTTTTCAAAATATTCTAAAAATAATTATAGAATATCACATGTATACTAAGTGAACATCACTAAATACACCATAAAACATCATAAAAAACATAATAGAACAACACATGTAAACTACATGAACATCGCAGAATACATCATAGAACATCATTATATACTACGTAAATATCACATGTATACTACACGAACATCATAAAATGCATCATAGAACATCACATCTATACCACGTGAACATATAAAAAACATCATAGAACATCGCATTTATAACACGTTAACATCACAAAAAATATCATAGAACATCACATGTATACTACATGAACACAAAAAAACATCACAGAACAGATATTATATACCACGTGAACATCACAAAAAACATCTTAGAACATCACATCTATACTATATGAACATATCATCTATACTACATGAATATAGAAAATAAAAAATTAAACATAAAAATAATTAAATAAGATAAATAGAAAAATATATAATTAAAAAAGAAAAGAAAAATCACATGAAACGAAAAACAAAAATAAAAATAAATTGAAGAAAGAAAATAAAAAATTAATAAGAACATGAAAGCAAAGAAAAGAAATAAAAGAAACATAAAAATGAAAAATGAAAAGAATAATAAAAAATTACATAAAACAAAAAAGGAATATAAATAAAAATGAATCATGAAAAGAAAAATAAAAAGGGAAAAGAAAGAAAAGAAAAGAAAAGAAAAAGAAAAAGGAAAGAAAAAAAAAAAGAAGAAAACATACGTACCTACCTCAAATCCCGTCACAGCGGGCAGCGCACGCTCGCTCGTGCATATGCATGTGGGCCGCGCGTGGGCCTCGCTGCCGTGCAAGCGCATCGCGCGGGAAGATCACGCGGGAGCCGTTCGGCGCACGGCTTCCGTCCGGCCGTTCGGACCGGAAGAATCGCAGATCGCCGCCGCCACCGTCGACCGATCGCCCCGACCCCGCCTTCATCATCACCGTGTAATCCGCCCTGTTTCGGGCACCTGCACGGATCAGGAGCGAACTCGAGTCCAGGTCCGTTACAGAATCTCTCGTATTAAATGGATTGAGATTTGCCCTCCGACTCGGATAACTTCCCTAATCTGATCCTTTAAAAGAGAGAAGGGGCGAGGCGTGGTGTTACAGACTCCAAACGGCAATCAGACAGCAAAACCTACGAGCCGAGCAGATCCGCGGCGCGGTGTTTCTCGTTTTCTCGTCGGTGCGTGCGAGATGGAATCCAAGCTCACCCAGGATGTCGGCCCGCTAGCGGCGGCGGCCTCGTCTTTCCCGCTGCTCGTGTACGACTACGAGCACGGCAACCCGCCGGAGATTTCCCAGACCGTGCTCTCGGTCGCCGACGGCTCCATGCGCACGATCCGAGTTCCCGAGATGTGCGACTACACGTGTCTGGAGACTCAGCAAGGCCTAATGCTCATGGTGGACACCGCCTCAGGATCCTGCTGGCTCTGGAACCCGCAGACCGGGGAGAAGACGGCGCTGCCCTCCATGAACGGCGAGCTGCCGTACCAGTGCCGGTGCCTAATCTCTGACACCACAAGTTCTCCTCCAGACTCGGTCTCGGACGACGTCGATCCTCCGGACTCCCTCGTGCTCGTCTACGACCTCACGCGCCCGGAGCTTCTGTTCTGCCGAATCAGAGGCGGCGCCGGGTGGGTGAAGCAGTCCTACGACATGGGCATCGAGGTCCCCGCCACCGAGAAAGGCCCCACACCGAGCGGTGTGATCAGTGACATGGCTGCCGTGCAGGGGGCGTTCTACTACTCCGAGTCCAGAGACGTGATCGGCGCTCTCTTCAGCTTCGCCGACGATCCGGAGCCGCGTCTGGAGCTCGTCACCTTCGATGCTCCGCTGCCCACTCTCGCCGTGGACGCGCCGCAGCTGAAAGCGACGAAGAGCTACCTGCTGGAATCCTCGAGAGAGCTCTTCCTCGTCTGCCTCTTCTACATCAGCAGCAGCATCGAGCGCATCGAAGAGGTCGGCGCCTACGTGATGGATTTCTCGAAGAAGGAATGGTGCAAGGTGACCGACATTGGCGACGCCGCGTTTCTTCTTGGTCCCGGTCCCGGATGCTTCGCGGCCTCGTGCTCTGCGGCGGAGCATGGCCTAAAGAGCGGGTGTGTCTACCTTGCTGACGACAACAACGATCTCCACATCTTTGATCTCAAGCAAGGCACTCGTGAGCTCGTTAGACCAACTCAGGACATACCTGCTCTCTCGCGCGTGCCATTTTGGCTGGTGCCTGGTGCCCGTCCTCCCGCAGAGCCAGAGCTCTTTCAATTAATGTGAAATTATCGTAGAAAAGTTTCATCGCTAGTGAATAATATTTTTTAAGTCCTTTAAGAGTTTCTCTTATTATTTTTTTACTCTCGCATAACTAGCATGCTTATGTACTTTGATATATTTAAGTTTTTTTCAAAATGATGCGATTTTTTTTTCTTGAATTAATTAAATTTATTCCATTATATAAAGAAATTGTGCAAAAGATTCCCTAATTGAACGTTTGGCCTTGGAGTAGTCTTGTCTAGAATAGACTGCTTGGTGACTCTATCCGCAGCTTTGTTGGCATCATCTCTCTGTTACTATGTACCTTGTAGTATCTTGACGATGACTTGATGACAGAGTGTTGAATCTGGTGGATAACGAGCGGATAACACCTTTTTTGAGTTTTTTTTTAAGATTGACAATTTTATTTATTGTGATCTCACGAATTGTTTGAAAAACAACTTCGAACCGAGCTTTAACGAGCCGAACCAAAGTCAAAAGTCACACAAAATTATCTTATTTGTATTTAAAATGAGTTTAATTAGAGTATTTTTTTAAAGGAGACACCAAGCTAGCTCAACGAGTTTTTTTTGTCCAATCCTAACATAAAAAAATCAGGTGATTTTGGACACAAGAACCAATACTATGGGTACTATGTCCCGGTGATTTTGGACTTTGGCAGTTACACTACTAGGTACACCAGTGACGGATTCAGGATTGAAAACTTGTGAAGTAAAGCTTGATGAATTTAGATCAATTAACATCAGCAATATATATAATTGTAAAATTTATAAGGGATATAAATCTATTTTGACAAAAGTTGCGGGGTCACTTGATCCCACAACTAAACCCTAGATCCGACACTGACATACACAGTCATTTTCTGTAAAGAAAAATCACGTTTTGCATTTGAGGGAGCTGTGCTTGCTTGGCTCCCAGGAGCAAGGCGTGTATAAGCAGCTTCCGTTGGTTCCATGGCCTACTGGAAGGCAACCATCCAATCTAACACTTGCATAGTTGCATGGGACAGACACGAAGAAGCGTGTTTAGTAGATTGGGGTGAGGTCGTGAGGAGTGTCATGTGCACGGGTTGATTTGCATCTGTGCGAGTGGAGGTGGATTTGGATAATCCAAATTTTCAAATTTCAATTGGACTTTAGTGGTTTTGTGTAATGTCCATAATCATTTAACCCAACAAAATTCATTACCCACTAGACATTAACTTAAAAGAAGTCCAGTATCCATTAGTTTAGACATCACTATAGTAGAGAAATCATTTGAATGTACAACCGGCACTTTTTAGATTTTTTCTAGCTGTTTCATGAACTGCTAGTGTGAAAGAACAATAAAAATTGAGATGTTTCACTAGTGTCACTTGAGAACCGTCTATCACAAGTCACACGATTTTTCGCTTCAAATACAGGCATGTGCAGTCACTGAGCATCGAGCTCACAACCTTAGACCCTGTGCGTTGCTCCCTAACTTATGATTAGGTGGCTAATACGTAACTTTTGTATTCACTCTAATGAATATTATAATGCATATATGAGACCCTAAACAAATTTTATGAAAAAAGTTTGAACCGGAAAGTTTTAGATCTCTACTAGTATTACAACTTTAGTTGAGGTCATTTCTCCGTCTAAGGTCATTTGAGAAATACAAAAAAAATGATTTCAAATCATTTGTAGTGGCAGCAGGTTAAGAAAACCGCTAGTGTAAATACATCTCTACTACTGGTGGTTTTCTTAAGGTTACTGCTAATACAAATCCTCGGTAGTGTAAATCGGATTCACATTGTCGGTTTTCTTAAGCCTGCCACCAATGTAAATAGAAGATTTGTAACGACAGTAGCCTTAAGAAAACTGACAGTAGAGATGTATCCCACCAATGGTTCATAGCCATGAGCCCATAGTTCTATTTCTGTAGGCATATGTTTTTATTGAAAAGAAGCTAGTGTCCATAAAAACCGTTTCTGTACTAGTGCATTAACTTAAAAATAGTGTCCATTGGATGTTGGTTACTTGAGAGGTAGACCAACCTTAAGTGTATATTTTTAATTTATGATGTGGGACTCACGTATATATCTAGTCACACTGATTTGCACATAGTAGTTAGCAGTTATAATGAGTTATCTCCAATAAATTTTAGTTAATTTTGCTAAAATTTTAAAGTTTAAGCGTGATGTTTTTAATTCTAGGATCCAACTTTCGACCTGAAGTCCACATATATCTATCTAATCACACTGGTCTAAACAAAGTAGTGGGCAATCAATGATTTGACTTATTTCAAACAAATCAATTTCGCTAAAATTTGAAGGTATGAATCCAAACTTTTAAATTATGGGTCCAACTTTTAAAATAGAATTAACAACTAGTTGTAATTGTTTGTTATTATTGTATCATATTGAATGGATTTAGACTTAAGAGAAATTAGATTAGATTGGACTAGACAATAATTACTTTGTATTAGGATAGGTTTATACTTAGATTTTTTTTTCATTAGATTTTAAGAGAATTTATCTATGTGGATTTGAATGCTAATTCATTGTCACCTCTATCAGCGAATTTGTCCGGAAAGTTTATGTTATCGAATCTAGAATCATTACATGGCCCAAACCTAGTCAGCAGTGTAAAATCAAACCTAGTCAGCAAGTTTATGTTATCCAAACCTGTTTGTTAGCAGGTAAAATCAAACCTAGTCAGCAGTGTCTCTCATCGTCTCGCTCGTCACACCCAAACCGCTGGCCCAACCGGCCCCCTCAAACCACCAAACCGCTGGCCCAACCGTCTGCACCGGGCCTCTCTTTCTAGCCCCCAGGATATTGGAGGCCTCTTCCACCACCCCAACCAGGCAACCAGTAGTCGTCGACTCGTCGGTCACGCCGCCCACTACCTGAGCCAGAGCCGACTACTGGTTGCCTTAACCTTAACCTGACTACCTGAGCCAGAGCCGATGCAGACGAGGCACGTGGGAAATAAAAATTGGGTCGCAACTCGCAAGGAATCGCACCTTGACATGTATCCGCGCGTCGGCACATGTGTGTGGCGCATGCATGCTTAAATTTGGAAATACATTTGGTGGACCCTAGGTATAATAAGGGGCTGTTTGGTTCTGACCTTGGCGTAGGTGCCTAGGCCAGGCAGCTCGTCACGCTGTCGATTTTGAGCGCCTGGTGGTCGGATAGACCTGCCTGGGCAAGCACCCCTAGGCCACGCTGTGAACCAAACAATCTCGAACTCTTCGGTGCGATCTCATTACGGAAAAGAAAATCACACGTCATGCATGTTATCCGCATCACCTTGCTCATCGTGCATGCATGGCTCCAATCCAGCCGGACCCAAACCACTGGCCGTCAGCCATCCACGCTAGGTCGCACACGGGTATTTATTGGACCTAGGAGGTTGTTTGGTTCAACGATTTGAGCCTGTCAACCATTGACAGTGTAAACAGGTAGCGTTTGTTAGACGCACTACTGGAAAACTGTACTTTGCCGAGTGCCTGAGACTTTGCCAAGTGTTTTTTATCGGAACATTCGGCAAAGAAAAATTTTGCCAAGTGCCGCACTCGGCAAAATAAAGCACTCGGCAAAGGTGGCTTTGCCGAGCGCCATGCACTTGGCAAAGCCTGGCTCTCGGCAAATCTAGGCTTTGCCGAGTGCCGCGGCACTCGGCAAAAGTCCCACTCGGCAAAAGGTGGCCGGCCCGTGACGGCGGGCATCTGCCGTCAGACTTTGCCGAGTGTCTAACGGATGGCACTCGGCAAAAAAAATTTTATTATTTTTAAAAACTTATTTTGCCGAGTGTAAACCTTGGGCACTCGGCAAAAATTTTTTTTAATTTTTTAAAACTTATTTTGCCGAGTGCCAGCGTCAGGCACTCGGCAAAAAAAAATTTATTTTTGAAAATCAGCTTTGCCGAGTGCCTTCTGGGCCGGCACTCGGCAAAGCCCACTTTGCCGAGTGCCCCCCATGGCACTCAGCAAATTTTTTTTTTTATTTTGGGCCAAAAAATTTTTCTGTGGCCTTGTGACAGTATTTAAAACTCTATTTTAAAATTTGGGGCAATTTTGACTTTTTTTGATATATTTTATTAGTTTATTTCGTTTCGTCTAATTGTTTGGGATATTTCAAATTTAAACTGCAGGTACATAGAATAATGGACTTTGGTCATCCAAAAATTGATACTCATGATATTTAGGGTATGTTTAGGCCGTATCCAGAAAGTCACATGAAATCTCGAGTATCTCGTTGACGTAACATGTCGAGGTACTTGCCGGAAATGTGATTTTAAATTATATAAAATGCAAACGAAGTCCGAAAATCATGAAACTTGTCGAGGCGTCGTGTTATAATTTAAAATCACATTTCCGGACTTCGTTTCATGATTTTCGGACTTCGTTTGCATTTTATATAATTTAAAATCACATTTCTGGCAAGTACCTCGACATATTACGTCAACGAGATACTCGAGATTTCATGTGACTTTCTGGATACGGCCTAAACATACCCTAAATATCATGAGTATCAATTTTTGGATGACCAAAGTCCATTATTCCATGTACCTGCAGTTTAAATTTGAAATATCCCAAACAATTAGACGAAACGAAATAAACTAATGAAATATATCAAAAAAAGTCAAAATTGCCCCAAATTTTAAAATAGAGTTTTAAATACTGTCACAAGGCCACAGAAAAAAATTTGGGCCCAAAATCAAAAAAAAAATTGCCGAGTGCCATGGGGGGCACTCGGCAAAGTGGGCTTTGCCGAGTGCCGGCCCAGAAGGCACTCGGCAAAGCTGATTTTCAAAAATAATTTTTTTTTGTCGAGTGCCTGACACTGGCACTCGGCAAAATAAGTTTTAAAAAATTAAAAAAAATTTGCCAAGTGATCAAGGGGCTTACACTCGGCAATTTTTTTTAAATAAAACTGCCGGCCCAAAACCCCCCCACCCCCAGTACCCTAGCCGCCTGCTCTGTCCCGACGCCCACCGCGCCTCCCCTGCCGGCCAGCGCCGCCCGCGCCGGCGCGCCCACGCCGGCGAGCCCCGGCCACCGCGCGCCCCCACCCCCGAGGAGCCCCCAGCCCGGCCGCGCGGCTCCCCAGCGCGCCCACGCCGGCGAGACCGCGCCCCCGGGCACCCCGACGCCCGCCGCTCCGCCGCCGCCACCGGCGAGCCCCCGCTACCGCGTGCCCCCTCCCCCGAGCACCCCCCAGCCCGGCCGCGTGGCTCCCCGGCGCGCCCACGCTGGCGAGACCCCGCCCCCGAGCACCCCTAGCCCCGCCGCGCGGCTCCCCGGCGCGCCCACGCCGGCGAGATCTCGCCACACGCGCCCCCACCCCCGAGGACCCCCCAGCCACCGCCGCGCCGCCCAGCCGCGCGGCCTCCCCGGCGCGCCCACGCCGGCGAGCCCCCGCCAGAGCGCGCCCCCGCCCCCGAGCACCCCCAGCCCAGCCGCGCGGCTCCCCGGCGCGCCCACGCCGGCGAGCCCTCGCCACCGCGCGCCCCCACCCCGAGTACCCCCCAGCCTGGCAGCGCCGCCGCCATCAGCTCTGCCCGCCACCGCCGTCCGCGCGTGCTGCCACCGCCGGCACGCGCGGCTGTCCTCCCCTGCACGCACCGGCCCCGTGCACCCCTGCTCTTGCCACCGGCTTGGAAGAAGGAGGAGGAAGCAGCAGTAAGGAGAAGAAGGAAGAAGAAGGAAGAAAAAAGAAGAGAAAGAAAGAAAAGGAAAAGGAAGAAAATGAGAAGGAAAAAAGAGAAGAAAAAGGAAGAAGGAGGAGGAGAGGAAGGAGGAGGAGAAGGGGAGAGGGGGAGGAAGCCGAGGTAGAGGGGAGGAGGAGGTGCCTCGGCCGTCTTCTCCGTGTGCCCGTCCCGCCGACGCCCCTACCGTCACCGAACTGCCTACGAGCGTGGGCAAGGTATATCCACCCTTTCTCCGTTTGTCGGCCTTCGTGCCGTTGTGATGTCGGCCTTCGTGCCGCTGTTCTTATCGGCCTTCGTGCCGTTTGTGATTGTCGGCCTTCGTGCCGTTGTTTTTTTGCAGGTTTTGGAAACCTCCCCGTGCAAGGGAGGTGCTGCCGAAATTTTAAACTTATAGTGTCGTGTTTCTTCTTTTGCAGAGCAGGACCTGTCGGAGGTGACCCGGAGGTCCCCGATCATTTTTGTCGGCGTCGCAGGTCTGCCTGCACTGCGTCGCCTCGCCACTGCCTCGCTAGCCTGACTTCACCGACACCCTAGGTATAAATCATCTCTTTTTCCGCTTGTCTGTCGTCGTAGATCGGTGTAGCCTAGTTAGGCGTCTCCCGTCCAAAAGAGATATCTTTGGAGGTATGCAGATCTTTGCATATCTGCGAGCATTTCTGTTTCGGATTGTCCACGTTTTTTGGACAACCCATGGATGCATAGATGGGTTAGTTTCCATGGTCTGCTCCGGTCCAAGACGGTGTTTCGGCATCACCCCCTGTTGTTCTCCGGATACACACTCTCCCTTGCAGGACGTGTATCGAGAGAACAGCAGGGAGGTGCTGCCGAAATTCCGTCTCAGATAGGAGCGGAGCATGGAAACTAACCTCATCTACGGATCCACGGGTGGGATTAGGACCTATCCTCACCTATTAGAGAGTAGGGACACCGCGTAGATGCAATTGATGGTGACTCATATGTGCTGATACGTCTATTAAAGGATGGAGGACCGTGAGTGGATGTACACGCTCCGGAGAGACGAGCACGATTACGACTTGCTGTTTATAGTCAAGGTCGAAGAATTCTTACAGCATGCATTTGGTGAGAGTGTCGGAGGCCATTCTCTAGTGGTTTGTCCGTGCAGCAGTTGTGACAACAGAAGAAGGAAAGATAGGTTAACCATGGGTAAACATATTGTGAAGTTTGGATTTACTCCGGGCTACCACCGGTGGATCCACCATGGTGAAGCCGATCGTATCAGGGAGGAGGTGGTGAGACCACGACTCGAGGCTTTCGATGATGATGCCGGGGTAGTAGACATGCTGGATGACACGCACCAAGCTCAGTTCGCTAAAGGACGTGACAAGGAGGAGATGGAGGCTACCGCAGATGCCTTCTACCTGATGTTGGACTCGGCACAGAGACCCCTTCATGATCATACTAATATTTCTCAGCTGGACGCCATTGGTCGCGTAATGGGGTTGAAGGCCGAGTTAAACCTAAGTCGAGAAGGCTTCGACAATATGGTGGCCATGTGGAGCGATATGCTACCGAAGACACACATTATGCTGAAGAACTTGTACGAGTCAGAGAAGCTTCTTCTTGCACTTAAGATGCCATATGACAAGATACATGTGTGTCCGAAGGGGTGCGTCCTATTTAGGAAAGAACACGCGGATGCAAAGTACTGCCCAAAGTGTAAATCCTCCAAGTACGTGGAGGTAGACTCAGGCGATGGCCAGAAGAGGCAGCTTAAGATCCCCATGAGAGTCCTACAACACCTTCCGTTCCTGCCGAGGCTCCAACGGCTATTCATGACCGAGGAATCCGCGAAACAGATGACATGGCACAAAAACGGCACACGATACAATCTTGAGAAGATGGTACATCCATCCGATGCTGATGCATGGAAGTACTTCAATTCTCGGCATCCTCTCAAAGCAGAGGAGGCTCGTAATGTACGTGTCGCGCTGGCAACAGATGGGTTCAATCCATATGGCATGATGGCTGCACCATACACATGTTGGCCCGTGTTCGTCATCCCCCTGAATCTCCCCCCCGGTGTCTCCTTTCAACGACATACCGTGTTCCTGTCATTGATAATCCCTAGACACCCGGGGAGTAATATGGGTGTCTTCATAGAGCCTGTGATAGATGAGTTGATCGATGCTTGGGTCAAAGGGGTGTGGACATACGACCGAGCTACGAAGACTAGCTTCAAAATGCACGTCTGGTACCACTACTCCCTGCACGACTTCCTGGCGTACGGGTTAATGTGCGCCTGGTGTGTTCAGGGGAAGTTCCCATGCCCAATATGCAAGGAAGCTGTGAGGTTCATATGGTTGAAGAAGGGTGGCAAGTATTCGTTGTTCGACAAACATCGTCAATTCCTCCCTCTTGACCATCCATTCAGAGAAGACGTCAAGAGCTTTACGAAAGGTGTCAAAGCGATGGACCCTAGACCGCACTTGAGGACTAGGGTGGAGGTTCGTGCTTAGATAGATGCTCTCATGCCCAATGAAGATGGTGGTTTCGTGGGATATGGTGAGCAACATATGTGGACTCATAAGTCCGGCTTGACGAGGCTCCCCTATTTCGATGACCTCCTACTGCCCCATAACATTGATGTCATGCACACTGAAAAGAATATCGCCGAGGCACTTTGGGCAACGCTCATGGACACTGACAAGTCTAAGGACAACCATAAGGCTAGAGTGGACCTGGCGACGTTGTGCGATAGGCCAAACCTAGAGATGCGGCCTCCTGCAACAGGAAAGCAGTGGAGAAAGCCTAGGGCCCCCTATGTCTTGAAAATCGATCAAAGGAGGGAAGTACTTCGATGGATCAAGAATTTAATGTACCCTGATGGGTATGCAGCGAATCTGAGCAGGGGAGTGAACTTAGAGACTCTGCGAGTCAACGGGATGAAGAGTCATGACTACCACATATGGATTGAGCGCATACTTCCGTCGATGGTTTGAGGCTATGTCCCTGAGCATGTCTGGCTAGTGCTGGCAAAGTTGAGCTACTTCTTTCGCCAGCTTTGTGCCAAGGAGCTATCTTCGACCATCATTATAGAATTGGAAACTATGGCACCTGAGTTGGTCTGTGAGCTTGAGAAGATCTTTCCACCCGGCTTCTTCTTACCGATGCAGCATCTAATTGTGCACCTCCCAACCGAGGCATGGTTGGGGGGGCCCGTGCAGGCCCGTTGGTGCTATCCAATCGAGCGATATCTAAAGACTCTTCACAAGAAATGTATAAATAAAGCCAGAATTGAGGCTTCCATTGCAGAGGCAAGCATTCGGGAGGAGGTTGCAAACTTCACGACATCCTACTACAAGCCGAACCTTCCTAGCAAGCATAATCCACCCCCTCGTTATAATGCTGGCGAAGTTGAATCGACCCTCAGCCTTTTCAAATGCCAACTAGGCAGCGCAAGTGGATCGACCCCCAAGAGATTGGATCCAGAAGAGTGGCGCAGAATCACGCTATATGTGTTCACCAACCTTGTCGAGGTTGCGCCATTCATTAAGTAAGTTCTCAACGAACTTGTTTTAATACGACGTCACTGTTCTGTATCGAACCCCATTGATTCTCTTTGGTACAGGGAATTTGTTCGTCAAGAGTGGCATCAATCAAGGGATCCTACCTCGCACGAACATGATACCCTTCTTTCAGAGGGTGCGGGAGCTGGGAGGCCTGATTTTATTTCTTGGTTCAAACAAAAGGTCGTACGTTCGTCGATATTCCTTACTAGCTTGTACGTTCCAATAGTATAACGATGTATCATGCTTGAGCTTGCAGGCGCAAACCAATGCGTCCATGAGTGATGAGTTGAGATAGGTTGCAAACGGCTTCAAGTTAAGGGTGAAGTCATATACCGGTTATGATGTGAATAGATATCGCTTCCACACGTCAAGACACGAGCAGACTCGGCCCGGTCGGAAAACCACCAACAGCCAAGTTTTTACGCCGGGCACTAATGACGTCGAATACTACAGAATAATTAAGGAGATCTATGAACTTGAATATGAGGGTCGGGTACCTCTTACTCCTGTCATATTCAAGTGCCACTGGTTTGATCCTGCACGAACGAGACGGACCCCTCATCTTGGGCTAGTCGAGATTAGGCATGATTCCGTCTATAAAGGAAAAGATGTCTATATTATGGCTCAACAGGCCGTGCAGGTGTATCATACGCCATACGCGTGCCAAGACAAAGACCATCTTAAGGGTTGGTCTATTGTGCACCAGGTATCTTCGCACGGTAAACTACCTGTTCCAAACGATGAAGATTACACCTTCAACACAAACACATATGATGGAGAGTTCTATCAAGCAGATGAGCTACAAGGGAGCTTTGAGATAGTCTTACCCGGTGTGACGACCACCATGGAAGTAGACAATGAAATGGTTGATGACGAGGACCCTGGAGATGTAGTGCTAAATCCGAAGGACATTCAAATGCTTGAGCGATTCCATTTAGGCAAAGACAATGAAGAAGACACAGAACCTTTGAATAGTTTTGCCCATTTAGACAATTTTGACAGTGATGATGAGACCTATGACCCCAATCATGAAGATTATTCCTAAACCATGTAATACTATGTTTTTTATTAAATTTTGTTATGTTTATTCATTTTGAACTATTTGACATGTATGTACTAACGCTTGTTGTTCATTCTTTGTACATTGCAGGTGACAGAACAAAGATGGTGGGCAACCGTTCACCGAGGCAGGTGCTCTCGGTGTACCAGAGGCTATGCCCTCCTGATGGAGGCAAGGGGACGTCTTCGCCCCCAGCGGCGAGAGCAGGCCCGGGTCGCCCCAGCATGGGGAGGGGGAGGGGGAGGGGGAGGGGCCGAGGTCGCCCCAGGAGGGACCCGCCTCCTCCCCCGGCTCTCGACCAGCCGGAGGACCCGTCTCCTACCCCGGAGGAGCACGTGGCGGCCACGGGCACGACCACCGACACTCCATCGGGGGACGAGGGGACTCAGTAGACGGAGGACAGTTCTGCTTTCTCGGCTCCCTACCTACGAGGTCCCACAAGCCTTCCTCCGATTCCGCTTCCTGACCGACGCCCTCTGGTTCGTCCTGTGGGAAGAAGGTAAGTAACTATAGATGTTATCACTAGTACTTCATATGATACATTGAAAATCAAAAGAGAAACTGATAATTTTTCGTAATCACTTGTGCAGGGGCTGGCTAGTTCTGTCGGGTGCTCTTGACCCCCCACGCACCCCCGCTACCGTCCTAGGATGTTTGTGCAGGAAACACTTCCCTGGCCTTGTGGACTTGAAAGAGGGGAGGTGGGAGCCGGCCTGGTCGTGGGATAGGTACAAGCTCGGCTCGGATGACGAGCAGGACAACAAGCAGGAGCGGGTTTTGGTGGACTTTTGGGTAAGTGTCTCACAACATAGCTCAATACATCTCCTCTATTGCTTAAGTCTTTTATTGAAATAATGAACATATACATCGTGTTTGTATGCAGAGGTACTTCAAGGCCGAAGAAGGAAGAGAGACCCTGGCGGATCAGATGGCACACAGAGCCTATAAGAAGTACGTCGGCGACATGATTCACGAGGCGCGACTCCAGGCCCACGTCGACTACTACAGGTCCATCAAGAAAGAGCCCCTCAACAAAACCGGCGCAAGAAATGTGGCACTGACCAAGGAGCAGTACCTTCAGGTAGGTGAATAATATTAATTCATTTTGAGATTTAGTAGGTCCAGAATTGATCTTCTTATATGTCAAACACTTGATGATGTGTAGGTGTCGGCCTCGTGGTGCATGTCGCATAGATCGGCATGGTCGAGGATCGTGGACAGGTACCTTGACCCGGCGTACATCGCAAAGCACGAGCAAGGCAAGCGGAAGCGGGCACTGAGGACCGCTCCAACTCACCACCAAGGCAGCCGCAACCTCCCCGCATTCAAGCGGGCACTTGTACGAGATGTCATTTATCTATTCTAACGCTCAATTTTGCCTGATTTCTAATCATCTTGCCGTCTTTCTCGCAGGAGGTGGCACACCCGGACGTGCCGGTGTCGGAGTTTGGGGCATGGGCTGTGTCCCACATGGGCCCGGTGAAATCCGGTGTCGTCTTCAACCCGGATGCCCCTGCCCAGGCTTACTCTGACCCGAGCGTCCACGCTAAGGTCAGAGACTACACGGAGGCGGTTAGGGCGCTCCATGGCTCAGATCACAATCTGAGCACTGAGCCCCTTGAGACAGAGGTGATCGTGAGGCTAGGGCAAGGCAGGAAGCACGGGCGGTTGTGGATTGCAGACGGCGCTGACTCCTCGAGCTCTGCACCCTCTCTCTCCGACATGAGGGCACGGAGCACGGCTAGAAGCCTTCCCATACGTGCACGACCTACTCCAACACTGTCGCGGGTCGACGAACTTTAGGTAATTCTGGTTTCACTCGTCGTACATTGAACGTTACACACATTGATCAGATTTGCAATACTGAAACATGTGATTGAAACACTGCAGGCCGAGTTGGCAGAGACAAGGGAGACGCAAGCGCACCTGACCGCAGAGCTGGAGGCCACGAAGAAGCAGATGGCGGACACGTATCAGATCATGCAAACCATCGGGCAAGCATCGGGTGTCCAAGTGCAGTTGCCAGCTCCAGCTCCGGTTCGACACTTCACTCCTGTGAGTATGGAAGTTTAATGCGTTCGTGCCGTTGAGATTGTCGGCCTTCGTGCCATTGTGATTTTCGGCCTTCGTGCCGTTGGGATTGTCGGCCTTCGTGCCGTTGTGATTGTCGGCCTTCGTGTCGTTGTTTCTTGCAGGTTGGAAACCTCCCCGTGCAGGGGAGGTGCTGCCGAAATTTTCAATTTTTAGTCTAACACATGTAATCTCTTCTCTTTTGTGCAGCCTCTGTCGGCAGGTTCAAACAATCCCGCTAGCGTGTCACCGGCGGCTGATCACGTCAACCCTTCGCCGCAGTCCGGTCCTTCACCGCTGTCCAGGGGGCCACACCTGCAGTTTCCGTCGCCGCAGTAGAGATGTTGAACTTTGTGATGTCGAACTTGTAATAATAAACTTGTGATGTTGAACTTTGGTGAATTTGTGATGGATTTATTAAATATGCGTGTGCTTGTGATATATAATGCATGTTGGTGATATAGATGTGATGATTGATGTATATATATATATATATATATATATATATATATATATATATATATATATATATATATATATATATATATATATATATATATATATATTGTCTGTTACAATGGAATGTAAAAAAAAATTACAATTCTCGGGGTCTTTGCCGAGTGCCATGGGCAAGGCACTCGGCAAAGTTTTTTCCAAAAAAAATTCAGAAATTCTTTGCCGAGTGCCTGGGCTGGGGCACTCGGCAAAGTATTTTTAAAAAAAAAATAAAAAAAACTTTGCCGAGTGCTTGGGCAGGGGCACTCGGCAAAGTATTTTTTTAAAAAAAATCCAGAAATTCTTTGCCGAGTGCCTGGGCTGGGGCACTCGGCAAAGTAATTTTTTAAAAAAAATAAAAAAAAATTGCCGAGTGCCTGGACAGGGGCACTCGGCAAAGTAATTTTTTTAAAAAAATAATTAAAAAACTTTGCCGAGTGCCTAGACTTGGGCACTCGGCAAAGTAATTTTTAAAAAAAATAAATTTTTTTTTTGCCGAGTGCTGGGTCAGGCCCTCGGCAAAATAACCGTTAACGGCCGATGTGGAACGGCCGAAAATATTTTGCCGAGTGCCGCCCCAAGCACTCGGCAAAATTGTTTTTTATTTTGCCGAGTGCCCCGATAAAAAGCACTCGGCAAAGACCCTTTGCCGAGAAAAATTTTGCCGAGCGGACTTTGCCGAGTGCTACACTCGGCAAAGCCTTTGCCGAGTGTAAAAACACTCGGCAAAGCCGCGGCCTCCAGTAGTGACGTTTGGATGGACTGGCACGTAATAGATCGCACCATGAATGATTGCATACCCTCCCGTTCCCGGAGTCGAGACGCTATCGCCACCATCCTCATTGCAGCACGTACGCTACGTGTGACTCTCCCGCGCCGCATGTCCTCTGCTCCTCTCTTCTCCAGCTCCGACCCTGCTTCGACTATGAGGATGGCGCACCCCATACCCTATTGCTCTCCTCACACCTCTCCGTTTAACTCCGACACTTTCCTTAAACCCTAATTGTGGATAGTGTTCTTGATTTTGATGGGATTTTCAGTGAAAAGGGAAGCTTTACAATAGGGACATGGGGAGAGCCAGAGAGGACCAAGGGCATCCTTTGGCCCGTGCGATCATGGCCCCGGAATCCAAAGGGCCTCATTGTTAATATAAGTACATTAAGTATATATTGTGTATTAAGCTCTGTCTCAAGTATTCGTGTAGCCTAAATGACCTAAATTAAGTCTAGTGTGCAGTCTATTGTTTCGATTGATGGTTTCTATACATTCATGTATCATGTGTCTTGCATGTTGCGACTGGCAAACCAAGGAGTCAGGTACTTTATATCTAGTTCTAATCCATCATTTATATTCTCTTAGTTCATAATATGTTATTTTCTATACAATATATTATGGTTTACATTGTCGTCATTGTTTTATTTGGACACTTAACTTAGGCCCTCATTTAAAGTTTCATTTGAGGCCTTCAAATTCCTCGGGACGCCACAGGAGAGACTATTAGCTTGTGTTTGGTTGGAGGGACTAGGTGGGATGGATGGGATAAATTCATCTTTGAAGGTGTTTGGTTGGGAGACTGAGTGGGATGAAGTTACCCCCACAAGGAATATTCACTGAGATTTGAGGAATGGATTCCCTAACCCCGCAGGAACCCTAACCGTCGTCATCGTCTTCTTCGTCTTCGGTGGGGCGCGGGCATGCGCGCGTGCCCGCATGGGGTCGCATGGGAGCGGGCACGGGTTACGTGGGCGTGGGGTCGCGCCATCGTGCCGGAGCGCCATGGTCGCATGTTTGAGTTTCCGAAACAAAAAAAAAATTAAGGAATGAGTAGATGATGGGGCATCTCATTACTCAAACCAAACACACTCTATGTGTACCAATTAGATCAGGGAGGATCATCGATTCAAGGTGCATGTGGTCTTTTGTCAATGCATTATTTTCTCTAATGCAGCTCTTATTCCTTTTGCTGGCGGTATCGATTGCTTTGCAATAGGTAGCGGCGGGAAGGAGTTCCCCATTGCTGTTTCTTCCCTTTTGCTGAACCAAACAATTCCCTAGTGTCTACGGGTTCTTCCAAGAATTTTGCAAAAAAACAGCATGGCACTCACCATCTCGTTTCTGTCATATTCGTCGAAGGCACCTGTACCTGCGGAGTTTCAAAACACGCAGCATTGCACGGCTACGAACCGGTTGCTATACAAGGCTCCCTTCCTAGCTACTACTCTACTAGCCAAACTTGCGCGCTAGCATTGAAGGAGAAGAAAGTCGGTGGCACTACTGCTCAATCTCAACACTATATAACCGTCTCTTCTCTCGCAGAGCCCCACAAACCGCCTTACAATCCCTGGTTCGAGAATCCTACAGCGAATCCCACCGCGAATCCCACCGTGAACCCAAGCCGAGGTCACGCCACTCCGCCATGTCTCGCCGCGGGACCCCTAAACCGTCGTCGACGAGTCCCTACAGCCTCCACTGTCCCAAGTGCGACGATCGGAGGTATGCCATCACGCATATCTTCACCCATCTACGCTGGTGCTCCGGGCGCCCCCACGGCGACGGGGCCGCTGTGGCGGCGCGGCCTGAGCAGGAGGTAGCCAGGGAGGCGCAGGATCGACTGGCTCCAGGTCGGAACCGCGAGGAACGGGCGGCGCGAGCATAACAGCAAGCGCGGGGCCGGCGAACTATGCAACGGGTGGCGGAAGAGCAAAGGCGGGAGCGGCTGCGCATTCTGAAGGAGGACCCAGCGGCCTCATCTTCCGTCACCTCGCCCTCGTTGTCAGCGTCGGACTCCACCGCGGCGGCGTCGACGTCTACCTTTCCCGCCACCGCTTCCTCTTCGTCGACGCCGGCCACCGCTTCCTCCTCGTCCGCGTCCAACTTCCCGGCCGCATCCTCCTCGACGCCGACGCCCACCTTCCAGGCCCAGGCCCACTCGTTGTCGCCAGAGGAAGATTCAGCGTCGTCCCCGTAAGGGCATCCTTGTCACAACCCAGACAAGTTTGATAGATTCATATGAGTAACAGTTAGATTGGAAGGGAGGAAGGAGAGCAAGCAAGGGGCGGTTCAGAGGAAGCTTGCGGAGGCAAGGTAATTGGTACAAGGTTTTTTCCTGGTTACCCTCTCTCTCCTCTAGCCTATTACATTTGTCAGATTCCCCAGAGATCAGGCGCTTCACGCTTTCGTCCACTCGGCTCAGCTGGTGCGCGTGCTCAACATCCTTGCCCTGGTGGAGCGCCTTGGATACGGCCCAGGCCCATGTGTGGTGGCCTCCTCTTCTGATGGCCGGCATGGCTCCGCATCTTGGGCCATAACATCCCCTCCTCCTTGCGCGGGAAGCCGACTCCAGATGGTGGCGCGAGGAAGCTGCTGTTGGAGATGCTCCAAGTCCTCCCATGTGGCTAGAGAAGCTGGCAAATGAGACCACTTGATCAGCCCTTGAGAGATTGAACGCTTACCTTTGAACACGGACCAAACTTGCAAAATCCGTTCAGGAATACTCCAAATAAAATCCGCTGAAGGGGGATGAGGTGTGACAGTATGATGAGCACCGACTGACTTTTTCAATTGTGACACATGAAAGACTAGATGCACAGAGGAAGAAGCGGGCAGCTCCAACTGATAGGCCATGGTACCCACACGAGCAACCACACGGTACGGTCCAAAGAATTTGAAAGACAGCTTCTGATTGGCGCGCTGACTCAAGGAAGATTGAATGTATGGTTGAAGTTTCACAAACACCCAATCATTTACCTCAAAGTGACGCTCAGAGCGATGTTGATCGGCATACATCTTCATGCGTTGCTTGGCACGGTTGAGATGCTGTCGAATGATATCAGTCGTAAGAGCTCTGTCGGAAACCCAGGTGGCCAAATCTGTCGCTGGAACATCTGGACTGTTAGCAAGGCCAAAATGTCGGGGAACATAACCATACAGAACTTCAAATGGGGAGCGCCCGAGAGCAAAATGCCAATTGGTATTGTACCAAAACTCTGCTTGGCCCAGCCACTGCCGCCAAGTGCGAGGACAGGCATGCGAAAAATAGCGTAGAAATGTTTCGACACATTGATTCACCCGCTCCGTCTGACCATCGGACTGTGGGTGGTACGTCGTACTCATACGCAACTCCACACCAGCCAATTTGAATAACTCGCGCCAAAAGTTGCTAGTAAAGATCTTATCCCAATCTGAAACGATAGCTTTGGGAAGACCATGCAGTTTATAGACTTGCGAAAGAAAGAGCTGAGCAACCAGAAGATGTTGCAATAGACCAGGAAGCTTAGCTCGATCAGGCTTGGCTTGTTGACAAACAGTGCAAGCAGCTACAAAAGCCTTGACAGCTGACTTCATCCCTTGCCAAGCAAAGATTTGTTTGAGACGGCGATAAGTAACATCGACACCGGAATGTCCCCCAATAGTTGTGGAATGCACTGCTGGAATCAATTTAACATGCAGATCCTTGTTGTGACCCACCCAAACGCGCTAGTTATAACGGAGCAGGCCATCCCTCAATGTGAAACCGGGTACTGCATCAGGTGTAATGGAGAGCTTAGTAAGGAGCTCTTGAGCACGGACATCCTGAGCATAGGTGGAAACCACTTCCTCAAGCCACTGCGGTTTACAGACTAAAACTGTAGCAAGCTGAGATGAGGGAATGTGAGACAAGGCGTCGGCCACACCATTGTCAGCACCCTTGCGTTACACAATCTTGTACTGAAGGCCAACCAATTTAGCGAACACTTTCTGTTGCCAAGGAGTGTGCAAGCGTTGCTCGGTGAGCTGCACAAGACTGCGGTGATCAATCACTATCTAGAACTCCACATGCTGAAGGTAGCTGCGCCACTGCTCCACAGCCATCAGAATTGTCATATACTCTTTTCGTAAGTGGACAAACCCTGTGAACGAGGACCCAAAGCTCTGCTCAGATAGGCTAAGGGATGCCCATTCTGCATCAACACTGCCCCAATACCAGTACCACTTGCATCGGTTTCAACTGAAAAAGGGTTGACTGAAATCAGGAAGGGCCAGCACAGGAGCAGATGTAAGCGCCTGTTTGAGAGCCACAAACGCCTGCTCCTGCAAGTCTATCCAGACAAACAAAGCGCCCTTGCGCTCCGTCAAGGGACGTGAAATACTGCCAAAATGCCGGACAAAACGCCGGTAATATCCGGCGAGACCCAAAAAACTACGCAGATCCTTGGCTGTTTGGGGGGACGGCCATTGGACCACTGCCTGAACCTTCTCAGGGTCCGTGACGACACCTTCAGCCAAAATGATATGACCAAGGTAGCGTAACTGGAGCTGAGCAAAGCGGCATTTGGACATCTTGACCTACCACTGATCTCGTTGTAGTAACTGTAACACCTGACGAATGTGCTCCAAGTGTTCATCATAGGTACGGCTGAAAATGAGGATATCATCAAAGAATACTAACACACACTTGCGCAAGAGGGACCAAAGAGTGGTATTCATAGCTTTCAGGAATGTAGCTAGAGCTCCAGTGAGGCCGAAGGCCATAACTCGAAACTCATAATGGCCTGAATGAGTCTGAAAGGCAGTCTTAAATTCCTCTCCCATTTTTAAACGTATCTGGTGATACCCAGCAGTGAGGTCCAGACAGGAAAACCAAGAGGCATGTGTCAACTCATCCAGTAACTCTTCGATAACAGGCACCGGGTACTTAGCTTTGACAGTAAGAGCATTAAGCTGCCTGAAATCCACACAAAAGCGGAAGGTACCATCCTTTTTCTTGACTAGCAACATTGATGAAGAAAAAGGACTATGACTGTGCTAAATGGTTCCTGACTGTAACATATCTGAAATTTGGCGCTCGATTTCATCTTTGACAGCTGGAGGGTAGCGATATGGACATACTAAAAACGGACTGGCCCTGGTAGAAATGGAATGGTATGATCACAATCACGGGCTGGAGGATAACCCAAAGGAGGAGCAAACACCGACTAAAATTCAGCTAAGAGTGCCGAGACTTCTGGTGGAACTGCTCCCTGACCAACAAATGAATCATCCGACAAAACTGCTGATACCTGCACCACTAAACCTAGAGGCAATGCTGAGAGAGAACCCTGCAAGAAGCATTGGTTTTGTCCTTGTGTGATAAGCAGCCACTTGTGTTGCCAATCAATGTTCATTGGACTATAAGAAGCCAGCCAATCCATGCCCACAATGAGCTCATAAGAAGACAACGGCAACACCTTAGCTTGAGAGACAAACTCATGAGTCTGAACAGTCCAAACAAGGTTCTAGAATTGAGAGGAACAGAGCAATTGCGAACCATCTGCCACCATGACTTTGAGTGGAGGGGAGAGAACCAACTGACCTTGCAACTGAGCAGCCAGTGCAGCGCTGACAAAGGTGTGACTGATGCCAGAATCAATGAGAATGTGAACTGGATGACCCTGAATGTGCCCCATGAACTGAATAGAGGTGACCGAGGGTGGACCGCCAGAAGCAGCCATCGAGATAGCAATACACAATTGAGCTTCCTCAGTGCCAGCTTCCAAACAGTCATCATAACCTTCCTCCTGACAATCCCTAGAAAAACAAACCTCCCACAGTTCTTGCAAAGCATGCAATTGAATGGCTTCAGGGCAACGATGATCCCATGACCATTTCTCGCCACACCGGAAACAGAGGCCACGAGCGCGCCGATAATCACGCAACGTGGAGAGCTTGTCATCCATACCACGAGCTCGGCGGTCAGGGGCCAGATGTGGTGGCACTGGCTTATCTTGATGGTCCAGATGCGGTGGTGAATGAAGCAGCGGCGGCGGTCCGTGGATAGGAGCCTTAGCAAAGGTGAAGGGTTCAGGTCGCCGAAGCTCCTTCTTACGAACAGGATCCACCAATTCCTCCTGCAACAGAGCAAGGACACAGGCAGTATCCAAATTCTGGGGACATTGCATATGAACAGCAGCACGAATGTCGGTACGCAAACCATCGACAAAACTCATAGCATAGTAAATTGGATCGGTATTACGGCCATAAGCAATTAACTGATCTACCAACCCAGTGAATTTGTCAATATATTCCTAGACTGAGGCTGACTGGTGGATGTGAAAGAGCGGACGAACCAGCAGTTCATCCTGGTCTTTACCAAAGCGGTTCATGACCAGTTCTTGAAACTGTTCCCAGCCCCCCGAGCGAACCTGCTCCTCAACCGATTGCAACCAACACGCCACGGCGCCAGACAAGTGCATGGTGGCTACCTTGACCCAGCGGCGGCGCGGAACGAAATACATCTCAAAATAATCTAAGCAATGCCCGAGCCACAATTTTGGGTTGGAACCATCAAATGGAGGAAAATTGATTTTAGGTAGATGATGATTACCCCCATCCCCATCCTCATAACCACGATGATCCTGAGACCCGTGCACCCCTCCCGAACCACCTTGAGTGCTCGCAACGAGAGCTGAACTCGAGTAGGATCGATACAGCTTGGGTTTGGAATCGGGATCAGGCGGGATGAACGTACACTTGACCGGGGATCGAGCGTAAGACTCAAATCCCCGGTGGCTTGATTCCTCGTGGGGCCCTAACGGGCGGAAGTGAGTCCAGCCAGCGGGAATCCACGCCGGGGACTCCTTGGGGTGCTGTAGCACGCCGGTCCGCGTGGCCTGCGTGGCGTCGAGTACGGAGCAGCTCACCAACTTGCGCAGCGCAGTCATCTCCTCCCGCATCAACTCCACCTTCTCCTCGGTCTTCCTGAACGCCCCAATCTCCACGCGCAGTTCCACCATGGAGGCGTCCATCTTCGGTTTCCAAGCGTCGAGCACCTTGGCGGCGTCCTCTAGGGAACCGGCGTCGATGGAGTGCTCAACGGCATCGATCCGATTAGTGAGGTTGGATTGCACAGACTTGAGCCCATCGAGAATGAGTTTGGTGTTGAGATCCATGGCCCCAAGCTGCTTGCGGAAGCGGGTGAAATGCTCGTGGTCGATTTGGTGGGGCTCCAGGGTGAATCGATTTCCGACGATTGGCCCCTACACCGATCAGATCAGCCTCGGCACGGACCTATAGGTTCATCACTCATTGCCGCAGCACCGAGGACGATCAACCAGCCGTCGGGGGTTACGATCCCAAATCAAGGTGAAGGAAATCAAAAATCGGCCAAGAATCGAGGGCTCTGAGTACCAATTTGTCACAACCCAGACAAGTTTGATAGATTCATACGAGTAACAGTTGGATTGGAAGGGAGGAAGGAGAGCAAGCAAGGGGGCGGTTCAGAGGAAGCTTGCGGAGGCAAGGTAATTGGTACAAGGTTTTTTTCCTGGTTACCCTCTCTCTCCTCTAGCCTATTACATTTATCAGATTCCCCAGAGATCAGGCGCTTCACGCTTTCGTCCACTCGGCTCCGCTGGTGTGCGTGCTCGGCATCCTTGCCCTGGTGGAGCGCCTTGGATACGGCCCAGGCCCATGTGTGGCGGCCTCCTCTTCTGATGGCAGGCATGGCTCCGCATCTTGGGCCGTAACAATCCTCTCCACCCACGTCCGCTCGTCTTCGGAGGTCCCCGTATTGATCCGTTCTTCGAGAGGTTCTTCAAGGATTCTTTGGTCGTTTCTGTTTCTGTATTCTTGGAACTGATCAAAGGATATTGCATCTCGTGTGATGGTCTGGATCGGTTCTCGATGGATTCCTTCGTTATTTCTGTCTTTCGCTTTCTTAGAACCCTGTTCTGATCTACATTCACTTGTGATGAACTATCTGTTAGTTCTCGCCTCAGTTCTAATGATCTGATGAAAGCTAATAGATTCTCGTTAATTGATTTGGCAGTTCATACCATTTCCTTGTGTCCCAGTGTGGAAATTGATACTGCTGAGTGGGCATCTTGGGGTGAAAATTGCAGGATTTTGGTATAAACTTGTTGACATAATGTTTTCTAGTTTCTTGGAATAGTGCATCTGTGCATGACAGAAGTTCCATACTCTGTTAGTTATTTTCTTGAGTGCTAAAATCTAAGTTTTGCTGCTGAACATATGATTAGTCGCTCTGGAAATCTTGTGAACTGACTGTCAGTTTTTGTTCTGATAAAATTTCTGAAATCTTGTGAACTGACTGACAGTTTTTGTTCTGATAAAGTTTCTGTTTGCTTCATAGTACTATCATTTTTCTTGTCTTCGAGTTCAATGATTCGAACTGCAGCTACTGCTTGTATCATACTGTTGTATAACTGAAGTAGCAAATGCTTGATAGTTGACTCTTCTGCTCTATGGGATGCCTAATCAGGTGATGGTGATCGAGGGTAGTGTGTCTTGTCTAATGGTCTAGAGCAATTCTTGATGGATTCCTTAGTTGTTTCTGTCTTTGAATTGGTTGAGCTTAGCTTTGGGCTGTTTTTATTGTTTTGTTCATGTCTGAGTTTTGGCCATGCAATTACGATTTGTACGTTCTTGGTTCAGTTCCAGTGTTCTGACAGAAGCTAATAGATTCCTGTTAATGGATTTGGTAGTCTGTACCATTTCCTTGTGCCCCCAATGTGAAAATTGATATGGCTGAATGTGCATCCCTTTTCGCCACAATGGTTGCTAATTTCTTGAAAAAGTGCATGCCACCATTTACTTTCTCTGTTTAATCACTTTGTTGAGTGACTAAAACCTTTTGATTTTGCTGTTGAAAATATGATTAGTCGGTCTGAAAATCTTGTGAACTGCTTTGCTTGTTCTGATTGCTTCACATCATTTTTCTTGCATTCCATTTCAATGATGGGTTCAACTATTGCTTATATCATACTGTATTACTGTTATTAATTTGTGATAACAGAAGATAATAAAGGGCGTACTGTAACCACACAAAAATCCATACACTAAAAATACCAACTACAAAATTTTTCTTAAAACTCCCATGTGTTGATGAGTGTCATATATAGAAACCCAACCTAAGAGATGCATTAGGTCTAACCCCAACCTAAGTCATCACACAAGCATGGCATGCCATTGTTAATCATGTTTATCTAAATACTGACAAAAGAAACATAGCATATAATGTTAACTAAAATGGTGATTTGGATTTTCATCTGTTTTATGTAATGCCTAAAAACTCCTTTAAAGAAACACACCATAAAGTAATTATTACTCAAACCAAAGAATAAATGTTTAAAAGGAAAACTATTTCCATTTGTGTATAACAAAACTACACCTATTTTTGTTATACAAAATAGCTAAATAAATTCCTAATATATATATATATATATATATATATATATATATATATAAATGATATGAGCATCATATCTAAAAGGTACACCAATTTGGAATTCAAAATTCAAACCAAATTTGAATTCAAAACAAAAAAGAAAAAAAATAAAATAGAAAAAGAAAAGGAAGAAGGAAGCCTCACAGCAACCAGGCCTGCTCGGCTTCGCGGCCCAGCCAGCCCCAGGCAACCGAGTTGGCCCAGCTCGCTCTCAGACCCCGCGCGCTCCCAACGGCTGGCCCAGCTCGCCCTCCCGGCCTCGCTGGCCTGCTAGCGCTCGTGGCCCACGCAGCCAGCCCGCACGCCGCTCATGCCCGCACGTCGCTCACACCTCGCCTGCAGCCGCTGCCACACGGGCCCACCCGTCAGCCTTCCTGTTCATCTTCTCCGCCCACGCCTCAACTGCCGCGCGACCGGAGGCCGACAGCCCTGGCAGGAGCGGGCTAGGGGGTCACGCCCGGGGCATGGCCCTGTCTCCTTGGCGCCGCGCCCACGTAACCATGCGCGGGCCGTTGGATGCAAGCACGCGCCTCCGATCGCCCTCGATCTCCATCCGCCGTTCACCGAGCTCCATGGCCGAGCTTCGGCAATAAAGCCCCGGCCTCGGGTGCCCTAGAGCTCTCCCATCGCCCGCCGCCACTTTGTGGCCGTCCACTGCGCACCCGAGCCAAGAGAGAGTAGGGAGAAGAGGGAGAAGGGAGAAGGGGGCGCCATCGGAGCACCACCGAAGCCGCCGGAGCAGGAGACGACGCCACGATCGGCTACAGCAGCGCTGCACTGCTTCTAGAGCTACATGGCCTCGAACCGCCACTGCATCGCCTAGCCTCGCCGAGCACTACACGGTGAGCACTTTGTTGAGACCCCTCCCCAGCCAATCGGTACGAGCTCACCGTCGTTTGAGACCCTGTCGACGCCTCTGTGCACGCGGCCAGCCACCACCGGAGGCCGCCAGGGCAGCACTAGAACACCACTGTGCCCGCAATAGCCACGTGAAGCTCACATGCACCACCGAGACGCCTCTCCGAGGCCGTAGCCACCTCACCGCCGCCACCGTCGTGCCCGTAAGACAGCCGCCATGGCCGGCACACCACGGGACCCCGCACGCCGTGTTAACCCCACCAACGAAGACGCCGAGGCTCGACGGAGCTTTCACCCGCATCAATTGCGCACCAGCATCACTGGCGAGGCTCACCGGGTGTTCGCCGCCGGTGTGTAAGCCGTCGTGGGAAAAATAGAGGAGAGGGGGTGAGATGGGCAGCGCAGCCCTGCGCTCGGTCCACCATGAACCAGGCGAAGGAGACAGTAGCGTGGACATGGTCCACCACAGACTGTGTCTGCGGTCCATGGACCGTGAACGCCAGTCTACCATGGACCACACAGTGCGGGCCGCACGGTAGACGAAGCCCAATGGGAGCCCATGGCAACGATGTGGCAGCGCCACAGCATGCCACGTGTCTGGGCCGGCCTGGCCCAGACCGGCCCAACCCGAGCCCGCCAGAGCCCGTTTGAGACCCAGCCCGAGTTGATCGTTCACCGGTCAACGTTGACAGTTGACCTAGCCCCACATGTCAGTGTCACAAAGACTCGGGACCCACATGTCGGTGAGTGACGTCATGCTGACGTCATGACTACGTCACGCGGGTCCCACCTATCAGTAACAGCACAGCCAAGGTGACGTTGAGCTGACGTAACGATGACGTCAGCTGCTGACATCAGCAGCACTGGCCCCACACGTCAGTGACCCTGATCCATTGACTGTTGACTCACCCGTTGACTTGACGTTGACTTTGACCGGACCCACATGTCTGTGACCCAAGAGCCCCTGGTCCCACCTGTCGGACCGATGACGTTGATGACGTCAGCAGGACCCCACTTGTTAGCTTAGAGCCGAGCCGATGATGTCATGCTGACATTAGCATGACACGTGGACCAGTCACAGCGTGACACGTGTCAGCCCAGGGTTAATTCGGCCTTTTCCATTTTTAGAAATGAATTAAACTTTGAAAATTCATAACTAATTCATACGACCTCAGAAAAATACGAAACCAGGACCAAAATTCATCTAAAATCGAGCTTTACGCAATGAACCCATGTTTGAGTGCATTTGGCTCTTTTGAATTTTTGTTGCTTCTTTGTGCTATTCTATAGATGTCGCTAACGCGACTATAATGCGAACGTTGCAGACTCGGAGGATAACCTAACGGACGAGGACCGTGAGTACCATGAGGAGAACGGAGATGACTACACTGAAGGTGCCACATCCCACCCAATCTCGTAGCACCTATTACGCATGGCTAATATAGAACTGCTATTGCTTTACTTTACTGTTATAATCATACTATGATAGGACTTGCATGATAGTATGCTTACTTGATGGCCCCTACCTTGACGCAACCTTATCCCTGCATACTCTGCTATTAGGCTAGACACACGCTCACTACAATATTTCATTACTTGTACTTCTACTATGCTTATACTACATTAATGTGTGGTGTTATCTGGATTATGGGGAGAGTGCTGCGTGTGTGACCTGGGTGTGTGGAGGGTGAGGGTTGTGTCGACCAAGTTGGAGTATACGACGAGCCTGGGGCAAGTCTTGCCATGTGGTGCTACCTGGGCACCCCTAGGATGGATACCTGTGGTGGGTAAACGGTATATGAGGTGGCCCTGGGTGTGAACCTGTGATGGGAGGAGCTCGGGGTGGAGGTGCTGTGGTGGCACGATGAATGGAAACCCTGATGAAGACATTCTAGCTTGGTCAACCCTAAGGACTTACTAGTACTCAGATTCACCGAGAAGCCTTATGTACCACTCGCCCTATATGGTGCGGGACGGCTGGACTACTTGGTAGGATATTGCCACTACTGCTAGGTTGATAACGGATAGTGTAAGGAGGTACGGGGCATGGAGGATTTCCCCCACACCCTTCCGAGACTTCATGGAGACCTTGTGGACCCAGCTCATGACTCATAGTTTCAGCCACCCCAGACTAGACTTGGGGTGTACTAGGGCTGAATGGTAGAGTGGCATTATCCTAGGCTAGCAAGTGGCTGGAATTAGCCTAGTTGACGATGGTCAGCGAGGAAGGCAGATCTTGTGGTTATGTAAAACCTCTGTAGAGTGTATGGTTGATCGATCGATACATATGCCGACTTGTTGGCTATGGACCTTTCCTGGGTTTCGCTTAAACTAGATAGTGAGATGAGTCCTTCTCTTCTTCCCCCGTGAGAGAGTGTCGGTCGTAGCCAGGGGCTACGGGCCTTGAGATAGTGCCAAGAGGGAGTTGGCCTATCGACTGAGCGATGGTATGGTGATGGTGTGGATGGTGGTATATCAATCCCAGGATCGAAACCAGGCTCTAGAAAGGGAATGGGGTGGAATGGGTGTGGGAATAGTATTAAAACTTGACCAACTATTATTATATATGCTATTGCATAGGAAACCTCAGCCTTATAGGTTCCTTTTGATTATATCCAACTTGCATCTAATTTCCACAAAGCAATGCTCATAAGGTGGGAGTGGACAGTATAAATCGTACTGATAAATTTTGGCACACAGGTTCTGTTGAGGAGTATAGCTCCGAGGAGTTTGACGGTTGAGGGGTTCATGCCTACGCTCGAGTTTGACGATCTTATCTTTCAGCTGTTCTGAATGAATGCTACTTTTGATTTCGCCAATACGGCAATGTAATAATTTATGTAATTCCGCACTATTTATACTCTGATTTTATCATTGTATGGATGTGATATTCTACAGGAAATTGGGTAATATGACCTACAATGGTCTTATTACACTTCGACGCTGTGGATTTACCTTTATGGAAATCAGGTCGTTTCAATTGGTATCAGAGCCATACTTGACCATAGGATAAAACCCTTAGAAATGGACGATAGAATAGGACATGAACAGCCCTTCTTTCGGTTATATACCGACCTTGCATTTAGTTTTATGCAAGGCTTATCTATTATTGACCTGCTAACACCTGTTCCATAAAACATGCAGATGGCAGCGAACGTCAACTGGCCACCTCTAGGACCGCTACCTTTAGACCATGCCAAGCTCACCTTCGACCTACGTGAGCTCGGGGGTTTTGCACAGACCCTCTACCGAGTTCTCGTCATGTTAGGTGTCCCCAATGAGCTTGTCAAGGTCACCTGCACTAGGAAGGCAGCTCAGGAAGGAGGAATCGAAGGACCGATTGTCACCTCAGTCGAGTTCCCAGCTAGCACTACCTTACCTTCTGTCCCAGCTTTCACTGAGTTGACTATAGAGGACACAATCGAGGAGGGACTCAAGCTATCTCACACAAGGCACTTCGCAGAGTGATGAGGGACCACTACGAGCACCTGAAGACGATAGAGTTCTGTCTACTTCCCTAGGCCCTTGACCTCAGCCTTACCCCCAGTGAGCAGAGTTTCACAGCTGGTAGAGTTATCCTTGCCGAGGAGGACAGATGCATTCGTGTCTTAGCTATTCACCTACTAGAGCAGGACAGGTACGTGACCCAGCTGGAGCAGAGGAGATGTCAGGACTAGGCCCTTTTGTGGGAGTACCAAGGGCGAGACACGCAGGGAGCACAGGAGCGAGCTAGTCTTCTTGAGATAACCGTCGTGAAGAAATCCATAGAACCGAGGTCATAGACTTACAGGACAAAGCCGTCGACCTAGGCAATAGGAACTGCTACCTCGACAGCAAGGTCTTGGAGTTGTAGAGAGAGTTGGACGACAAGAAGGCCGAGTTCAACCACAGAGGAGACAGAGAGAGATCCAAGGGGATTGATATGCTAAAAATCCAATCTCAGAACAAGACCATGACTCAAGAGCTAGAGGAGTTCAAGAAGAAGGTCATTCGCAACCAGGGTCACCTGATTGAGGCACTTAGGCAGATCGAGTACCTACAAGACAAGTGTGAGAGGACATGGCAGGCTTGGCAGAAGTCTGATAGGAAACGCCTCGGGGAGATGAAGGGAATGTGGGATCAGCTACCCAAGGAGATTCATAGCAAGACGAAGCCTAAGATAGAGGAGTTCGAGTTAGCCCTGACTCACCTCAACCTAGATGCCTGCCCTACCCTACCTGGAGCCAAGCCTACTAAGGAGCTCACTGAGGCCTTGAAGTATGTGTCCTGACTTCACAAGTCTGACGAGGAGATCGAGATCGAGAACAGTCGTATCCTAGCTGCGGTGTACGAGTTCGAGTAGAATGACCCTGCGTGGTCATGAGTCATGTCAGTAGCTTCCGTAAGTTGTACCCCATGATGTACCCCTTATGAGATGTATTATGAGACATTATGCGTAGTATGATTCTCGCACGTCTTCAAGTGTAACTACTAGAGATGATGCTATGTAATAAAACCCATGTAATGAATGTTTTGGATCTTATGAATCTTATTGCTTCTTTGTAATGAGTGTTGGATAGTATAAATGTTTTTCTTTAAATCGTCAAAATCATGTAATCATATTGAATTATAAGCACTTATGGCACAAACACTAAATTCTCTATGATCCGTGTTGCAGATGCCGAACCGCCGATCTAATCGCCTAATGAACTGTGGACGTGCGCCCACCCCCGAACCAGTCAAACCAAATGGGGGTGTGGTGGCAACAACCGTGGCCATGGCTATGGTCGTGGATGTGGAGAGATACCCTTTAACCTGGAGAATACCCCACCGCCTAAGGAGAACATCCCACCACCACCACCACCAAACCTGGTAGAAGTGATGGCACAACAGACTCAACTTCTTACAGCTCTGGTTAATGGAGCAAACCATCGCTAGAGAGGTCAGCAGAATGACTTCCAAAGGAAGCTAGAAGGATTCCTGAAGCTAAGGCCACCTACCTATGATGGCACCGACCCTGACCCGCTTGTAGCCGATGACTGGCTCAAGGAGATGGAGAAGAAGCTTGACCTCACTACTTTCACCAACGATGAGTGTGTTGGAGCCGCCACACACCAGCTCACAGGTGCAGCACGCGCCTGGTGGGACAGTTTCAGTGATTCCCATGAGGACCCTACCAACATCTCATGGGACGAGTTCGCTGAAGCATTCACTGAGTATCACATTCCCAAGGGTATCATGGAGGCCAAAGCTGAGGAGTTCCACAACATCAAGATGGGAAAGGACAGGGTGACTAAGTACACTACTCGTTTTACCAATATTCTTCGCTATGCACCTTCCTATGTTGTGAACTCTGAGAAGGAGAAGCTGTACTATTACCGCAAGGGACTTAACCCACACATCAAGCTAAAGTTTAGCGGTATTGAGAGTAACACGTTGCGTGCTCTGGTGGATCGCTGCATCTAGATCGAGAAAGATCGTGCTGAAGCTAGAGAGGAGTATAGGGAGAGGAAGCGTAAGCCTGAGGAGTCCTTCCATGGCCATGATCACAAGAGGTTCCACAGAGATGCACCATCCAGGGAACGCTCTCGCCACAACAGGGATGACAACCCTGGATCGAGTAAGGGTAGTGGAGGCTACACCGCCAAATACTCCCACCCTGCTCAGGATCGTTACACCCGGGACCGTTATGCTCAGGACCACAACACTCAGGACCATTTCAACCATCCCCGCTCTGTGAATGAACGTCCAGCACAGAACCGCTCCGCACCAAGCACTAGAAACTGGAAGGCAGCCGCACCAACCCCTACAGGTGGTACGCCTTTCACCTACTTTGCTTGTGACCAACCAGGTCACAAAGCCACTGAATGCCCATAGAACTTAGCTGCTCAGAAGTCTCAGTTCAAGGGATCTGCTACCCATGGATGTCTCAACCATCTAGACGCCGAGGAAGCACAGGCTACCCCTAACGTTGTGTACGGTATGTTTATAGTTAATGGCAATACTGCATCAGTTCTATTTGACTCTGGAGCAACTTGTTCTTACATATCATCCAAGTTTGCACAAGAGCATGACCTACCTGTAACCCCACGTGGAAAACCTATCATCACCAGTTCACCCTTAGGAGACCTAAAATGCACCCACATCTATAAGGGAGTGAGTCTTACCATTGAGGGTCTTATCTTTAAAGCCAACCTAACCCTATTACCTTCCACAAACCTAGATGTCATCTTAGGTATGGATTGGTTAACCATTCACTGAGGTATCATATCATGTTCACCTAGATATGTCCAAGTGACCCACCCATCAGGCCAAGTTATTAGATATGAACCCCAGTTCGGAAAGTCCACTTCTATCTTGTGTGCCCTTAAAGCCAGTTCAGAATCACAGAAGGAGGACAAGACAGTTCATGATGTGCCTGTGGTCAGAGACTACCCCGATGTATTCCCTAAAGAATTACCGGGCATGCCACCAGACCGTGATGTAGAGTTCATTATTGATCTTTTGCCAGGAACAGGACCCATTGCCAAGAGACCCTATCGCATGTCAGTTGATGAACTGGTCGAGCTCAAGAAACAGCTTGATGAGCTCATCTCAAAGGGATATATCAGACCTAGTATTTCACCCTAGGGATCCCCTGTTCTATTTGTTAAGAAGAAGGATGGCTCCATAAGAATGTGCATTGATTACTGGAACTTGAATGCAGTCACCATCAAGAACAAGTACCCCCTGCCAAGGATTGATGATCTGCTTGATCAGCTTGATCAGCTTCGAGGTGCCAAGTATTTCTCCAAGATTGATCTCAGATCCGGCTATCATTAGATGAAGATTTGAGAGAGTGACATCCCAAAGACAGCTTTCGTGACTAGGTATGGACAGTTTGAGTTCACCGTGGTATCCTTTGGACTCACGAACACTCCCGCCTACTTCATGAACATGATGAACAAGGTTTTCATGGATGATCTGGATAAGTTCGTGGTAGTATTCATTGATGACATCCTTGTCTATTCATCCACCGCTGAAGAACACGAACATCATCTGAGAACGGTGCTTGAGAAACTAGCCCAACATCAGCTCTACGCAAAGTTTAGCAAATGCAAATTTTGGCTACAAGAAGTTACCTTCCTAGGCCATGTACTATCAGCTGAAGGTGTCGTAGTTGACCCGGCCAAGATCGAAGCTATGAAAGAGTGGGATCAACCCCATAATATGACAGAAGTCAAAAGCTTTTTGGGATTGGCTGGATATTATCGCCGATTCATTGAAAACTTCTCCAAGATAGCCCATCCAATGACCAACCTTCTAAAGAAGACTAAAGAGTTTGAATGGACGCCCGAGTGCGAACAAAGCTTCCAGAAATTGAAACAAAACCTTACCACAACTCTGGTGCTAGCATTGCCTGATATCAGCAAAGATTTCGTGGTCTATTGTGATGCATCCCGTCAAAGACTTGGTTGTGTACTGATGCAAGATGGAAGAGTGATAGCATATGCGTCTCGATAATTGAAAGAACATGAGAACCGTTACCTAACCCATGATCTTGAGTTAGCAGCAGTTGTGCATGCCTTAAAGATCTGGAGACACTACTTGATAGGCAACAAGTGTGATATCTATACCGATCACAAGAGCTTGAAGTACTTTTTCACTCAAGAAGATTTGAATATGAGGCAACACTGATGGCTAGAGTTGATCAAGGACTATGACCTAGAAATTCACTATCATCTGGGAAAAGCTAATGTAGTCGTAGATGCTCTCAGTCATAAGAGTTACTGTCACACTTTGATCACTGAATCCGTACCACCTGAGCTCAAGGAAGAGATTGATGATTTCCAACTAGAGATACTACCGCATGGCTTGTTGAATGAGCTCTGCATATAGTATGATCTCACAAATCGCATCCGTCGAGCTCAGAAAAGTTGTGAAGAGATCAAATATCTCCATGGTCTGATGAAACTAGGCTACAAGACCAACCACCAAGAAGATGAACAAGGAACCATTTGGTTTAAGAACAGAATCTGTGTTCCATCTGACCCGGTACTACGAGAGGAAATTCTATCAGAAGCTCATGATTCCAAGTACTGTATTCACCCTGGAGGTTCAAAGATGTATCAAGACTTGAAGAAACACTTCTGGTGGAAAGGCATGAAGATAGACATTGCAGGACATGTGGCACGGTGTGACACCTGTAATAGAGTCAAGGCTGAACATCAAAGGCCTACAGGATTGCTGAAGCCTCTTGATGTTCCCGAGTGGAAATGGGAGAGCATATCCATGGATTTCATAGTTGGATTGCCCCGTTCACAGAAAGGCAATGATTCCATCTGGGTGATTGTTGATCGTTTGACCAAGATTACTCACTTTATACCAGTTAAGACCAAGACCAATGCTGAAAAATTAGCAGATCTATATGTTGAGTATATTCTCAGACTGCATGGAGCTCCTTCTCGTATTGTATCTGATCGTGGTCCTCAGTTTGTGTCCCGATTCTGGGAAGCTCTGCACAAGTCCATTAGAACCAAACTTGATTTTAGTACTGCTTATCACCCACAGATAGATGGATAGACAGAATGAGTAAATTAGATCTTAGAAGACATGCTTCGTGCTAGTGTACTGAATTATGGCTCTAATTGGGAGAAATGCCTACCCTATGCAGAGTTCTCTTACAACAACAGCTACCAAGCCAGTATCAAGATGTCGCCATTTGAAGCTTTGTATGGCAGACCTTGTAAGACACCTTTGATATGGTCCCAACCGAGAGAAAGATCGTTCTTTAACTCCGCTAAGATTCAAGATGCATAAGTAGGAGTTGCGCAAGTAAAGGAGAATTTGAGAATTGCTCAAAGTCGATACAAGAGCTATGCTGACAAAAGGAGAAGAGAACTTGAGTTCAATGTGGGAGATTTCATCTATCTCAAGGTATCCCCGCTACGTGGAACTGTCATATTCTATGTGAAAGGAAAGCTTGCCCCTAGATTTGTTGGCCCATACAAGATTTGCAAGAAGATTGGAAAGCTCACCTACAAACTTGAGCTACCCGAGGAATTGATGGGTGTACATCCCGTATTCCATGTCTCACAGCTACGCAAGTGTTTGAGAGTCCCCAATAAAGTAGTTCCAACTAATACACTTGACATTCAAGATACACTTGAGTATAAAGAACATCCTATCAGAATTCTAGGTAGAGATACCAAAGAGACCCAAAGAAAAACCATTCCTATGTGCAAGATCCAATGGAGCAATCACACGGAGAGAGAGGCAACATAGGAGATAGAGTCTGACCTCCGGCTACGATATCCTTACCTCTTCGAAGAGTACGTTATGCTTTAATCTCAGGGACGAGATTCTATTAAGGGGGTAGGACTGTAACAACCCAAAAATTCATACACTAAAAACACTAACTACAAAATTTTTCTTAAAACTCCCATGTGTTGATGAGTTTCATGTATATAAACCCAACCTAAGAGATGCATTAGGTCTAACCCCAACCTAAGTCATCACACAAGGATGGCATGCCATTGTTAATCATGTTTATCTAAATACTGACAAAAGAAACATAGCATATAATGTTAACTAAAATGGTGATTTGGATTTTCATCTGTTTTATGTAATGCCTAAAAACTCCTTTAAAGAAACACACCATAAAGTAATTATTACTCAAACCAAAGAATAAATGTTTAAAAGGAAAACTATTTCCATTTGTGTATAACAAAACTACACCTATTTTTGTTATACAAAATAGCTAAATAAATTCCTAATATATATATATATGATATGGGCATCATATCTAAAAGGTACACCAATTTGGAATTCAAAATTCAAACCAAATTTGAATTCAAAACAAAGAAGAAGAAAAATAAAATAGAAAAAGAAAAGGAAGAAGGAAGCCTCACAGTAGCCAGGCCTGCTCGGCTTCGCGGCCCAGCTAGCCCCAGGCAATTGAGTTGGCCCAGCTCGCCCTCAGACCCCGCGCGCTCCCAACGGCTGGCCCAGCTCGCCCTCCCGGCCTCCCTGGCCTGCTAGCGCTCGTGGCCCACGTAGCCAGCCCACACGCCGCTCACACCTTGCCTGCAGCCGCTGCCACACGGGCCCCACCCGTCAGCCTTCCTGTTCATCTTCTCCGCCCATGCCTCAACTGCCATGCGATCAGAGGCCGATAGCCCTGGCAGGAGCGGGCCAGGGGGTCACACCTAGGGCATGGCCCTATCTCCTTGGCGCCGCGCCCATGTAACCACGCGCGGGCCGTTTGATGCAAGCATGCGCCTCCGATCGCCCTCGATCTCCATCCGCCGTTCACCGAGCTCCATGGCCGAGCTTCAGCTATAAAGCCCTAGCCTCGGGTGCCCTAGAGCTCTCCCATCGCCCCGCCACCACTTTGTGGCCGTCCACTGCGCACCTGAGCCAAGAGAGAGTAGGGAGAAGAGGGAGAAGGGAGAAGGGGGGCGCCATCGGAGCACCACCGAAGTCGCCGGAGCAGGAGACGACGCCACAATCGGCTACAGCAGCGCTGCACTACTTCCGGAGCTACATGGCCTCGAACTGCCACTACATCGCCTAGCCTCGCCGAGCACTACGCAGTGAGCACTTTGCTGAGACCCCTCCCCAGCCAGTCGGTACGAGCTCGCCGCCGTTTGAGACCCTACCGATGCCTCTATGCACGCGGCCAGCCACCACCGGAGGCCGCCAGGGCAGCACTAGAACACCACTGTGCCCGCAATAGCCACGTGAAGCTCACATGCACCACCGAGACGCCTCTTCGAGACCGTAGCCACCTCACCGATGCCGCCGTCGTGCCCGTAAGATAGCCGCCGTGGCCGGCACACCATGGGACCCCGCACGCCGCATTAACCCCACCAACAAAGACACCGAGGCTCGGCAGAGCTTTCACCCGCATCAATTATGCACCAGCATCACTAGCGAGGCTCACTGGGTGTTCGCCGTCGGTGTGTAAGCCGTCATGGAAAAAACAGAGGAGAGGGGGTGAGATGGGCAGCGCAGCCCTACGCTCGGTCCACCGTGAACCAGGCGAAGGAGACAGTAGCGTGGACATGGTCCACATCAAATAGAGCCGTTGTACCCCTTCACTGGGCAAAACATGCTCTGACCGGATGCTCCGGTCATACAGACCAGACCATGGACTCAGCGTCTAGTCCACAGATGTAAGCCACGTGTCATTCTGAGTTAAACTTGAGCCACCGGATCACAACGGCTATTAACTGACCGGACGCTCCGGCAAAACTGACCAGAAGCAGAATCCTCAGCGTCCGATCATTTCTAGTAAGCTCCCCGAGACGTATTTCTTCGACCGAACACATCCGGTCCACCTTGGCCGGACACAGACCAGCGTCCGGTGCAATACCCTCGGTACTGTGCAAACCCGTCAGTTTGACCGGACGCAGAAACCAGCGTCCGGTGCTTTCAGACCCAGCGTCCGGTCAGTTGACCGATGCCAGCGTCTTCACGATCAACTCGGTTTCACTTCTAACTTCTTCACCCTTGATCCAATGTGCCAACCACAAGAATTTGCATCCAGTGCAATAGAAAATAGGCATTTCATTTTCCCGAAAGCGTCGAATCCCGCCGAGCAAGCACCACCTCCTTTGTAGATGTGCCAACACCACCAAGTGTATCACCTTGTGCACAAGTGTTAGCATATTTTCACAAACATTTTCAAGGGTGTTAGCACTCCACTAGATCCTAAATGCATATGCAATGAGTTAGAGCATCTAGTGGCACTTTGATAACCGCATTCTGATATGAGTTCCACTCCTCTTAATAGTACGGCTATCAATCCTAAATGTGATCACACTTGCTAAGTGTCTTAATCACCAAAACAAAATGGCTCCTACATTTTATACCTTTGCCTTGAGCCTTTTGTTTTTCTCTTTCTTCTTTTCCAAGTTTAAGCATTTTACCATCACCATGCCATCACCATTGTCATGATCTTCGCCATTGCTTCATCACTTGGAGTAGTGCTACCTATCTCATAATCATCTTGATACACTAGGTTAGCACTTAGGGTTTCATCAATTAACTAAAACCAAACTAGAGCTTTCACGCACCCACGCAACCATGCGCGGGCCATTGGATGCAAGCACGCATCTCCGATCGCCCTCGATCTCCATCCATCGTTCACCGAGCTCCATGGTCGAGCTTCAGCTATAAAGCCCCGGCCTCAGGTGCCCTAGAGCTCTCCCATCGCCCCGCTGCCACTTTGTGGCCGTCCACTACACACCCGAGCCAAGAGAGAGTAGGGAGAAGAGGGAGAAGGGAGAAGGGGGGTGCCATCGAAGCACCACCGAAGCCGCTGGAGCAGGAGACGACGCCACGATCGGCTACAGCAGCGCTGCACTGCTTTAGGAGCTACATGGCCTCGAACTGCCACGGCATCACCTAGCCTTGCTGAGCACTACGTGGTGAGCACTTTGCTGAGACCCCTCCCTAGCCAATCGGTACGAGCTCGCCGCCGTTTGAGACCCTGCCGATGCCTCTGTGCACGTGGCCAGCCACCACCGGAGGCCACCAGGGCAGCACTAGAACACCACTGTGCCCGCAATAGCCGCATGAAGCTCACACACACCACTAAGATGCCTCTCCAAGGCCGTAGCCACCTCACCGATGCCGCCGTCGTGCCCGTAAGATCGCCACCGTGGCCGGCACACCATGGGACCCCGCACGCCGTGTTAACCCCACCAACGAAGATGCCGAGGCTCGGCGGAGCTTTCACCCGCATCAATTGTGCACCAGCATCACTGGCGAGGCTCACTAGGTGTTCGCCACCAGTGTGTAAGCTGCCATGGGAAAAATAGAGGAGAGGGGGTGAGATGGGCAGCGCAGCCCTACGCTCGGTCCACCGTGAACCAGGCGAAGGAGACAGTAGCGTGGACACGGTCCACCACAGACTGTGTCTGCGGTCCATGGACCGTGAACACCAGTCTAGCGTGGACCACACAGTGTGGGCCGCACGGTAGACAAAGCCTAGTGGGAGCCCATGGCAACAACGTGGCAGCGCCATAGCATGCCACGTGTCTAGGCCGGCCCAGCCCAGACCGGCCCAACCCGAGCCCGCCAGAGCCCGTTTGAGACCTAGCCCGAGTTGATCGTTGACCGGTCAACATTGACAGTTGACCTGGCCCCACATGTCAGTGTCACAAAGACTCGGGACCCACATGTCGGTGAGTGACATCATGCTTACGTCATGACTACGTCACGCGGGTCCCACCTGTCAGTAACAGCCCAGCCAAGGTGATGTCGAGCTGACGTAACGATGACATCAGCTGCTGACGTCAGCAGCACTGGCCCCACACATCAGTGACCCTGATCCATTGACTGTTGACTCACCCGTTGACTTGACGTTGACTTTGACCGGACCCACATGTCAGTGACCCCAGAGCCCCTGGCCCCACCTGTCGGACCGATGACATTGATGACGTCATGCTGAGACCCCCACTTGTCAGCTCAGAGCCGAGCCGATGACATCATGCTGACGTCAGCATGCCACGTGGACCAGTCACAGCGTGACATGTGTCAGCCCAGGGTTAATTTGGCCTTTTCCATTTTTAGAAATGAATTAAACTTTGGAAATTCATAACTAATTCATATGACCTCAGAAAAATACGAAACCAGGACCAAAATTCATCTAAAATCGAGCTTTACACAATGAACCCATGTTTGAGTGCATTTGGCTCTTTTGAATTTTCATTACTTCTTTGTGCTATTTATAGACGTCGCTAACGCGACTATAATGCGAACGTTGCAGACTCAGAGGAGAACCTGACGGACGAGGACCGTGAGTAACGTGAGGAGAACGGAGACGACTATACTGAAGGTGCCACATCCCACCCAATCTCGTAGTACCTATTACGCATGGCTAATATAGAACTGCTATTGCTTTACTTTACTGTTATAATCATACTATGATAGGACTTGCATGGTAGTATGCTTACTTGATGGCCCCTACCTTGACGCAACCTTACCCCTGCATACCCTGCTATTAGGCTAGACACACGCTCACTGCAATATTTCATTACTTGTACTTCTACTACGCTTATACTACATTAATGCGTGGTGTTATCTGGACTATGGGGAGAGTGCTGCATGTGTGACCTGGGTGTGTGGAGGGTGAGGGTTATGTCGACCAAGTTGGAGTATACGACGAGCCTGGGGCAAGTCTTGCCATGTGGTGCTACCTAGGCACCCCTGGGATGGATACCTATGGTGGGTAAACGGTATATGAGGTGGCCCTGGGTGTGAACCTGTGATGGGAGGACCACGGGGTGGAGGTGCTGTGGTGGCACGATGAATGGAAACCCTAATGAAGACATTCTAGCTTAGTCAACCCTAAGGACTTACCAGTACTCAGATTCACCGGGAAGCCTTACGTACCACTCGCCCTATATGGTGCGGGACGGCCGGACTACTTGGTAGGATATTGCCACTACTGCTAGGTTGATAGCAGATAGTGTAAGGAGGTACGGGGCGCGGAGGATTTCCCCCACACCCTTCCGAGACTTCATGGAGACCTTGTGGACCCGGCTCATGACTCACAGTTTCAGCCACCCCAGACTAGACTTGGGGTGTACCAGGGCTGAATGGTAGAGTGGCATTATCCTAGGCTAGCAAGCGGCCGGAATCAGCCTAGTTGACGACGGTCAGCGAGGAAGGCGGATCTTGTGGTTATGTAAAACCTCTGCAGAGTGTATGGTTGATCGATCGATACATGTGCCGACTTGTCGGCTATGGACCTTTCCTAGGTTTCGCTTAAACTAGATAGTAAGATAAGTCATTCTCTTCTTCCCCCGTGAGAGAGTGTCGGTCGTAGCCAGGGGCTACGGGCCTTGAGACAGTGCCGAGAGGGAGTTGGCCTGTCGACTGAGCGATGGTATGGTGATGGTGTGGATGGTGGTATATCGATTCCAGGATCGAAACCTGGCTCTGAAAAGGGAATGGGGTGGAATGGGTGTGGGAATGGTGTTAAAACTTGACCAACTATTATTATATATGCTATTGCATAGGAAACCTCAGCCTTATAGGTTCCTTTTGATTATATCCAACTTGCATCCAATTTCCACAAAGCAATGCTCATAAGGTGGGAGTGGCCAGTACAAATCGTACTGATAAATTTTGGCACACAGGTTCTGCTGAGGAGTATAGCTCCGAGGAGTTTAACGGTTGAGGGGTTCGTGCCTACGCTCGAGTTTGGCGATCTTATCTTCAAGCTGTTCTGGATGAATGCTACTTTTGATTACGCCAATGCGGCGATGTAATAATTTATGTAATTCCGCACTATTTGTACTCTGATTTTATCGTTGTATGGATGTGACATTCGACTGGAAATTGGGTAATATGATCTACAACGGTCTTATTACACTTCGACGCTGTGGATTTCCCTTCGCGGAAATCAGGTCATTTCACGTACCCAATGCAGAGAGCTCCCGCTCTGTGCGGGGTCTGGGAAAGGGTGTCAGTGGCAAGCCTTACCCTCGCCTGTGTAATGCGAGGAGACTACAACTCGAACCTAGGACCTTCCGGTCACAGGCGGTAAGACTCCACCGCTTGCACCAGGCCCGCCCTTCGAAGATAATAATACTGCTACATCTTAGACTCTTCTGCTGTTGAGTTTCAGCTGGACCTGAGATCTGCTGTGCGTTTAACTTTCGGATCTCATTGTCGTTTCCTGTGTGTGAATACTGATTATGCCATGCCAGTCCTTGCATGCATATTGTTTCCTATTCCCTGTTGTCATTATGTTTTTCCCCCGATTCCATATGTGGTACTAAGTAACATCACAATTTGCTACTGAAAAGCTCTTCTGTCATGCTTGTATAAGTTGTGTTACTTAACAGCTCAATATGTCACCTATTTGTTTTTCACTAATTTTCCATCAATCCTGACCTTTTGTTTATACATCGAGAAACTTAACTTTTCAGTTACGAGTGTAAGTATCACTGGAGATGTTTTCTTGCTTGCTTGAGCCAGTCCTTCCATTGTGCAGTGTTTGCAAGTATTCAAACAGGGTTCATAGGTTTGATTGCCAGAGTTTGAACCCTGTTTAGCTTCAGTGCCCACTGTCCAGAGTGCGTGTCAAATGGTTTCAGACTTTCAGAGTTCGTGAGGCTGAATCACTATCACTGCATAAGTTGTGATAGCCTGATAGGTAGATGTCACAGGGACTCCACGAGGTCATTTCCCGAGCGCTGATGTTAACTGCTGCAGTGCTGCTTGTGTTTGGTGTTTCTTGCGCTGCATCTACATTCAGTCTGATAGGTGATAGCGGTCAGTCTTCAGAGTTGCTGATACTGTCTTTGATCGCCGGCCTGCGTTCAGAGTAGTTAATGTTAGATTGATCTCTAATTCCAAACTGGGCCCAATGGCCCAGTTGGGCATTTGATCCGCGCTCTGATCGGGGGCGCTCAGCCCACTATGGCTAAAGGGCCTCTGTCACACTGCGTAATAAATAAAGGTGAGGGTCGGCGGCTCTGAGTACGAGGTTCGCCTGAGCCGAGCTCCCCACCGAAACCTAAACCCGAATCCCGATCAGAGAGGGACGCAGCCAGTGACGGAAAGCCACCAGCCACGCCGTCCCGCTCCACCGACGTCGACGACTTCATCGCCCTCTTCACCGACCGTCGTTGCCCTCGCGCAGACACCGGCACAACAACCATGGCCGACGCCTCTGGATCGAAGGCCTACGATGGTCGGTAACCTAGCACTATTCCTCCCTCTAATCTCTGTCTAGTAGATGTACTAGGACATGTTATTCATTTACAAAATGTACCTGGCTAGATCTATGACTATGAAATTAGAATAGATTAAGAATGGTACCAGAGCCAGGTTAACAGTGTGTAGATCTAGTATGGGGTAGAGAATTAAAAAGAAAACAAAGAGGAACAGAGGGTTCGATCCGTTTCGGATTGAAACCCTAACCCTAATCGGGAAAGAAATCGAGGTGCAGAGGGTTCAACCGAACCCAAACCCATCGGGGAAGAAGAACAGTAACACTAACCCTAACCCCAAACCCCAAATCGGTTCAACTCCGGAAAAAAAGAAAGAAGATCCAAAAGAGAAGAAGGGGGAGAGGGAAAGGGCTTATCTCATCGATCTCGAATAAAAACCGAGAGAAAAACCGAATCGGGTTAATCTGAACCCTAACGAAACCCTAACCCTAGAAAGAGAAAGGGGACGGTAGAGAAGGGGCTTCCTACCTGGGGCCCGGTCGTCCCGTCTTCGCCGCCGGTCATCTCCATGGCCGACGCACGGGAAGAACCAGAGGCACCGATCGGGTAGGTCACGCCACCGCGTGGCTCCGCCTCGGGCTCGGGTGTCAAGGGCACCGCAGCGCAGCCCTTCGACGGCGGTGCGCTCACCCTCGGGTGGACGCACGCACCGGCGAAGGGGCGCGCGGTGACGCCGCCACTTCCTCCGGCCGCCATTGCTGCTGCCTGCACTCTGCTCTCCGTCGTGGCGGTCAGAAAGGAAAGGGAGGGAGGGAGTGAGAGTGAGTTAGGGTTTGGTGGGCGCGGGTCGGCCGGGGGTTTTGATCTCCCGAAGAGGACGTCTGGTCGTCAGATCTAGATGGACGGCTGAGAGCGCGTCGGACCAGAATCGCCCCAGGCGGGGAGGCACTTTCCCGGCCCAGGCCCAGGTTGCGGCCTGGGCGTGGGGGAGGCACCGCGAGCGCATGTGCGCGAGCCACTGCTGCTGCTAGGCCACGCACTGTTGTTGCTGGGCCGCTTTACTGCTGCTGCAGGCCGGGCCAGAATGAACAGCGAATGAAGTTTGAATTTTTTTTATTTTCAGAAGCAGATTTGAATGAATTTGATGAATTTTGTTTTAATTCTCTGTTAAATTTTGAACCATCAAGATAAATTTTCAGAGAATAGAAAAATTACAGAGAAATGCTTCTGAAAAATAGATAATTTTTTACGTTTTCTGCTGCTAAAGAAATAGTTTATTCTCTAGTTATTTTGAACCAACGTGATATTTAATTGGAGAAAAAGAGATTTTAACATGATTATGATGTTATTATTTTCGGACCCATGTTGTTAATAACAATATCATAATTTTAATGATTTATGCATTATTTTTATTTCTGTCCAACGATGATGTAGATTTAATGTATAAACAGTTGTATGTTTTAATTTTGACCAACGTTGAAATTAAGGCATGCAATTGTTGTTATTATTTATGTTCTCACTCTATATGAATTATGTTTTCAGACGAATACAACTTGATAGGTTGTATCAAAGAGATCCCCACTCTTAAAGGTGACAACTACATGGAGTGGAAGAAAAAGATTGACCTGGCCTTCATCTTGGCTGAGGTGGACTGGGTAGTCACCTCACCGTGTCCCACTGAGCCTATGGCACCGGTGAGGGAGACAAATAAGGCTGATGCCGCTTGGGTAACTAGAGAGAGGGATTTTGCCTCCTAAAAGATATCCTATGACCTTGAGCATAGAAAGTGGGTCACTGTCAACAAGAAATGTTTGACTATGATAAAGAACACGATAAAACCTGTAATTGTGGGCTCAATCCCAGAGTGTGACACGGTCACCAAGTACCTCGATAGAATAAAGAGTCAGTTCACTGGCTCTTCAAAGACATATGCTACCCAACTGATAAAGTAGCTGGTGACAGAGAGGTACTCTGAAAATAGTGGCATAAGAGAGCACATACTAAGGATGGGCAATTTGGCATCCAAATTAAAATCAATGGATCTGTCTCTCAAGAAAGAGTTCATTATCCATCTAATTTTTGCTTCCTTGCCAAAGGAATTTGACACTTTTGTTGTCAACTACAACATATAGCTCAAGAAGTGAGACTTAGAGATGCTCATGGCTATGTGTGTGCAAGAGGATGAGAGAATGAAAGCTGCCAATAGTGGCACTATCAATTATGTGAAAGACAACAAGAAAAAAAATAATAATATTAACTCCTCCTCAAAGTCAAAGGAAAAGGGTCCCATGCTACATCAGCCGCAGCAGAACAAGTTCACAGTAGAGAAAGACCAGTGTCTCTATTGTAAGAAGACGGGACATTATAAGAAAGATTATCTCGATTACTTAAAGATGATCATGGAAAAGAAAGGTGAGAATATTATTACATTTATAAATGAATCCCTATATGTACAATATTTAAAATCTACTTGGTGGATTAACTCAGGTGCAACTGTTCATGTTGTTAATTCCTTATAGGGATTCCGTTCGATGAGGACTACGCAAAGAAGAGAAAGACACATTAAAGTTGCAAATGGAGTCCGAGCAGATGTTGAAGCCATTGGTGATCTTTCTCTAGAGCTTGCTGATGGCTTCACACTTTTACTTAGAGATGTACTTTATGTTCCCTCTTTACAGAGAAACTTGATTAGTATTTTATGCTTGGACAATGATGGATATGATTGCCATTTTAGAAATGGCAAATGTAAGATAACATTTAATAATGCATGTGTTGGTCTTGCTATCTTATAAAATGAGCTTATTTGTTATCACTACGTGATGATGTGAATGTTGTATGCGATGATGGGAACGTTGCGTGCGACAATGAGAATGTATCCTCGTCTGCGGAGGTAAACAGAAAATAAAAGAGAGCTCACGATGCGTCGTCGAAATTATGGCACTGTCGTTTAGGCTATATTTCGAGGGGGAGAATAGAAAGACTAGTTAAAAATAATATTCTTCCTCCATTAGAGTTCTCAGATTTAGAACAATGCAGAGAATGCATAAAAGGAAAGTATGTAAAGAAAATTAAGAAAGATGTCAAACGAAGAGCAGGAATTTTACAGATTATTCACACAAATATCTATGGTCTGTTTCCTGTAAAGAGTGTGGATGGTTCTGATTCATTCATAACATTCACAGATGATTACTCCCGTTATGGCTATATTTATCTAATCAAAGAAAGAACAGAAGCATTGGATAAATTTAAGATATTTAAGGCAGAAGTTGAAAACCAACACAATTTAAAGATTAAGATAGTCAAGTCCGACCGTAGGGGGGAGTACTACGGTCAGCATACCTCATATGATCAAGTTCCTAGACCTTTTGCAAGGTTCTTATAGGAGAATGACATAGTAGCCCAATATTCTACACCAGACGAACCTCAGCAGAATGGAGTAGCTGAAAGACGCAATCGTACTCTGATGGATATGGTGCGCAGTATGATAAGTTACTCCACCTTACCGTTGAGCCTGTGGATGGAGGCGTTAAAAACCGCCATTCATATTCTCAATAGAGTACCAAGTAAGTCGATGCTCAAAACACCATATGGGTCGTGGACAGAAAGAGTACCCTCACTAAACCACTTACGTGTGTGGGAGAGTCCTACTGAGGCTAAAGTATTTAACCCAAACATTGGAAAACTAGATCCTAAAATAGTAAGTTGTCATTTCATTGGCTACCCAGAAAAGTCAAAAGGTTTTCATTTCTACTATCTAGACAGACATACAAAGTTTGTGTAAACGAGACACACTGTCTTCCTAGAGGATGAAATGGTGAGGGGGAGCATGGTAGCTTGAGAAATTGACCTTGAAGAGAAGTGGGTGTATGCGCCCACTCCGATGATTCATGAGCTATTTTTCTTACTACCTGCTGTCGGTACACCGACAATGCAAGATACTGTGGTGCCAGCACCTGTTGCTATTCCGCCTGTGGCAACAATGAATGATGATGAGGAACCTGTTCTTCAGGATCCTGTAGAACCTATTGCCACACATGAGGGGGAGCAACAACAGTCTCAAACAGAAGATGTGCCAAATGTGGAGGCTCTTAGAAGGTCCTCAAAGAGTTAGAAATCAGCTATTCCTACTGACTATGAAGTATACACATTGAGGAATTTTAAATGGAGGATAATCCCACCTCATTTGAAGAAGCCATGAGAAGTGATCATTCATCAAAGTGGCTTGAGGCCATGGAAGATGAAATGACAATCTATGAATGCCAATAAAGTTTGGGACTTGAAAATAAAATCCTAAAGGAGCCAAAATAGTAGGATGTAAATGGGTCTATAAAACAAAACTTGGCTCTCAAGGAAATATAGAGAGATATAAAGCGCGACTTGTGGCAAAAGGCTTTACGCAAAGAGAAGGGATTGGTTACAATAAGACCTTTTCTCCAGTCTTATGTAAGGATTTCTTCAGAATCATAATAGCATTAGTGGCATATTACGATTTAGAATTACATCAGATGGATGTAAAGACGGTATTTCTCAACGTGGACTTGGAGGAAAATGTTATTACATGGCACAGCTGAAAGGTTTTGTTATGGAAGAAAAAGAACGAATGGGATGCCGCCTAAAGAAATCTATTTATGGATTAAAACAAGCTTCAAGATAGTGGTACTTGAAGTTTGATCAGACAATAAGAAATTTTGGGTTTAAAGAGAATATAGAGGACAATTGTGTCTATGCAAAGTTTAAGAATAGAAAGTTTATCTTCCTTGTCCTGTATGTGGATGATATCTTACTTGCTAGTAGTGATGTCAGTCTACTACTGGAGATAAAGAAGTTTTTGTCCTCAAAATTTGATATGAAAGATCTTGGTGAAGCTTCGTTCGTTCTAGGGATCGAGATTCACCGAGATAGAAGTAAAGGGGTATTAGGACAGTCACAAAAGGTATACATAGAAAAGATCTTAAAGAAATTCAGTATGCACAAATGTAGTCCCTCACCTGCTCCTATAGTCAAGGGCGACAGATATGGGGATTTTCAACGCCCCAGGAATCAGTATGAGATCGATCAAATGAAAACGGTTCCATATGCTTCAGCTGTCGGAAGCTTGCAATATGCTCAAGTATGTACGCGCCCTGACTTGGCATTTATTACCGGGTTACTTGGTAGATTCCAGAGCAATCCTGGAACAAACACTAGAAATTGGTAAAGAAAGTCTTGCATTATTTGTAAGGAACGAAAAGCCTCATGATGACGTATAGAAGATCAGATTCAATCCATATAGCGGGATATTCAGATTCTGATTATGCGGGAGATGATAGAAAATTCACGTCTGGATATGTATTCACTCTCGCAGGGGGAACTATTTCATGGAAAAGCTCAAAGCAAACCGTTACTACATCGTCCACAATGTATGCCGAGTTTGTAGCGTGTTATGAGGCAATGGAGCAGGTGAACTGGCTAAAGAAGTTCATACCCGGTTTGAAGGTGGTTGACGACATGTATAGACCACTTAAGTTATACTGCGATAATAATCCGGCAGTACAGTATGCTCACAACAATAAGTCAAGTGGTGCTGCCAAACACATTGATATAAAATATATGTTGTAAAAGATAAAGTCGGGATCATGTCATAAGTCTTGAGCATATAAGTACTGAAAAGATGCTCGTGGATCCGTTACAAAAGACTTACCACCCAACGTGTTCAGAGAACATGTAGCGGCATGGGTTTAAGGGAAAGCCTATAATTCCTGGACAAAAGAAGCTTAAAGTTAAGTATCTATTTCGAACGGAGTGGTGTGTTGTAGTTGTTAAATCTATCGGCAATTGA